>NC_056743.1:1215549927-1215632427 GCF_019279795.1 Protopterus annectens
AGCTGTTAAACTGTTTAAAATGGCATCCCACAATTATTAGTAGGATTGGAGATGGTAGGTATGGAAGACGCCATTGTTTTAATAGCTCTTGTAAAGAAGGGAAATACTGCTAATTGTTTCATGGCTCCAGCGCACTGCCATAAGCATTTAGATGTGGATTGTAGCCATCTATGCTAAATTCCTGTCCCCACTTTCTTGGATTGATTGATATTGCAGTGGGAAATCTCAGTATTGACTATTCTGTCTTGGGCCTGACAACAAGGACCATTCACCACATCCTCTGCCTTGCTCTGTTATGTAAGAAATCATTCTTAGTTTAGATGTTTGTCTGTCCAATGTTTTCAGTATTGTCTGACTTGATCACTGGTTTTATTAAATCAACTTATTGTGCCTGGTCTTTTTCAAGTATGTAACTTTGAGAGTGCTTAGACTTGGGCCACTCCAGAAGGTCAAGCTATCATTTGCATTGGTATTATTACACTATAATTGGACTGTTTTGTTTAAACTCTTAGAGTAGCTGATTGTGTAGTGTCTGGTGTTGAAACCCCCTTTTACTCTGGGCAGAAGGGGGCACAGTAGAAAAATCTCTGCCGTGTGTGTAAAATCAAATCTGTGTGCGCCTGCTACTTGGAGTAGAGACATCCAAGCACTGGGTTCACAGAGAGGGTGCTGGAGGTCTTGGCTTGGACATTGAGAGTTTCCCCACCAGTACAGCTGTAGAGTAGTCTTGTTGGGGACATGGAGGGAGACGGGTTTTCAGACCCTGGATTGAGTGTTCCCTGCGTGTACTATTAAAGGAAATTATGCTTAATGCTGAGAGGTCTGCATCTGGAAATAACTGTGTATCCATTGTATTCTAAGTGAATGCCCTTCTCCAGTGTTTGGTTGTGAGGATTCAGGCTCTTTGATTACTGGCCCAGAGTGAGGATTGTCACACGTACCATTAACACTTAGTACTACACATCTGTGCACTCACAGTACTACACATCTGTGCACTCACACTACACACTGCAAGTGCAAGAAATGAATTTACTAAACCTGTTTTGAAACCTAGCCCCTGCTTTTTGGAGCTGCAGAATGTTGCAGGATAAAATCAGATCCTGTTGAAACAGCATCTGAATAGGGACTCTTGGCACACACTTGCTAATATTTCAGAGTTTTTCCTTTTGTATGCTTCAAGCATCTGGATCTTTCATGTGTGTTTGTAATAGCTTTTGTTTCAGTTGCTGTCTGAGATGAATGGGGAGTGTACATAGGGGGACTAGGCTTGTGCACTTTGCAGGTGCTACAGTAAGCATTTGTTTGGTTTGATTAGCACTGAGGTATGCACTACTCATTTTTTTTGTTTAAGATCCAAAACTCTTGCCTAAACTGAGTACAGCTTGACAGTTGGATGCAGGGCATTGGCAAATCCATATACTTTCATGGGTGGTACACAAAGGCCATCCTAATCTAGAGTGAAATAAGAGCTCCTAAAATTTACAATTGGGTTTGAGATTAAACTCTGAGCTGCAACTAGTCAAACTATATGAAGCCTCTGTATAAAAAAAATCTAGCCTAGTACCAGCCTATGAACCTATTGGCCCTAGGGCCTATACAAGCGTAGTCAAAACAATTCCCCAGATATTTCTTCCCACAATATTTACTTCCCTGGACCCCTGTCTAGCAGAGCGACTGACATGATCCTTGGGGTGAATTTCCTATCTCTCATCCAATCGTCAAGGTCCTTTTCAAAAGGGCCAAGGAGGCGCTCTGACATGTATGGGCAGTCTATTCCAGAGTCTGGGGAGTCTCTGGGTCAGGAACCTATCCCTCCAGCTTATTTTTGTTCATTGTGATGACTAGGTTTAGATCCCTGGAGCATGTGGCTCTGAGGGATTGGGATTATTTTAAGTGAAGCATGTCCAACAGCTCAGGGTTTGGTTTGACATGGCCTTGTATGTTAAGCAGAGATCGCTTCTTAATAGACTGTATGCCATAGCAGTTGTCTTGTGAGTTACCTACCAAACTGGGTGTTGTACTCTAATGGGTCTGAGGGATGAGTACAGTGGGACAATGACCTTTTTTTCTGGATGAAAAGCACTTGGTGGTGAGGTGTGCCACATAGGATTTCCTGACTGTTGTGGCAATGTGGTTATCGAAGGTGAGACCACTGTCCACCTGTGTCCCCAAGTCTCATCACACTTTCGGTGTTTAGTGTACTGCCACCTATGTAATTTATGGGTACACAGTTTTTTTCCTAAAGGGAATAACTGTACATTTTTTAGCATTAAGCTTGAGCCTATGACTCTGGCACCAAGCATCTGTTTCTGTAAGGCCCTTTTATAGAATATCCACATCATTTGGGGATTCAATAATGGCTCCCAGTTTGCAGTCCTCTGCAAACTTTTGTTAGCCATTGTCCCTTGGTGTTGGCCTGTAAAGTAGATGCCAAGCGGTCTCTGGACTGAACCCTGAGGTACTCGCTTGTCTGGAGCTGGATTTGGAGTCTGCTACATTTACAGTCTGGGTTCTGTCAGTAAGCCAGTTGGTAACCCATCTAGTGATGTAGAGATTTATGCCCAGCCTATCCGATTCCAGAGTGGTGGATGGTCTGTGCTGTGTGGACCACCTTACCCTCGTCCACAGCTCTGGAGACTTGATCAGGTTCAGGAGTCTATCCACCCTTCTGGGTGGGGTCCAGTGTTTGAAGGTTGCCAATGTCTTTGTAAGTTCCATGCCCTTGTAGATCAGGCTCGTCAGACTGATGGGATGGTAATTCCCGGGATCCAAGGTGGATTTCCCCCCTTGTGGAGTGGGATAACTGTAGCTGTGTGCCTCAGTGGCACGAAGCCTGAGGTGAGGCTATGATTAAACATTTAGGTGAGGTGCCAGTTCATTTTGTAGTACACAGCCTGGGATGTCATCTGGTCCCATGGATGCTGCATTCTTCACTTTGGAGAGTGCAGTTTCCACCTTTGTGGGTGCGATTACTGGAATTTGGAAAAGGTATTGAGATGGGCCCTTTAGGGGTGGGGGGGGTGAAGCTGGCACTAAATCGATCTGCCAGGATATTGGCAATGTCCTTAATCAGTATATTTTAGTGCCATTCTGTTGTAGCTCGGAGCAGATCTGAGCATTGCCATTTAGATTCTTGACATAACTATAGAATGCCTTGTGGTTCTTTGGAATCTTTGGCAATTTTATTTTCGTAACTAACTTTGGAAAATTTTGAGGGATCCGAGCCGAGCTTCTTACTGTGGCTGGTAAGGGAGTTTTAGCATCCTGGGATTTTCCTCTTCAACAGTTTCTTCCTTCTGTTGTATAGCTTGTTTATGGCAGGTGACCACCAGATTGGCTTTTTTTTTTTTTGGATGAGAGTGTCTTGGTTCTATGTGGGATGGCACAATCCATGCACGAATGGATGTGCTCGTACAGTGCCTTGGTGTAGGATTTAGCAGTTGAACTTTCAGCTGCCATCTGCATGGGTGCCATGTTGGTAATGACCAGGTCTAGGATATTGGAGCCCCTGGTGGGACAATGGATTAGTTGATCCAGGGTGTTGGAATTTATGAATTCCAAGAACTGTTGGTGTTTTACCAGTGTAGTTTTTCCCAGTTAGTGGCAGGGTCGTTGAAATCACCCAGTATTAGGTGTTTGTATCTTAATATTTTCCAGTATGTTCAGAAAGGTGTAGTGAGAATCTTGGTGCATGGTGGGTGATCTGTAGCAAGCTACAATTTGGATTGAAGTGTGTCTTGGTGTTAATTGCACATGGAGAATTTCAGATGAGTTGTGTTGGGCAACTAGCCTGGAGGTGTGAAATATATCCTTGGTGAATATGGACACCCCTCCACCTTTTTAGTGTTTTGGTTTGGTAAGAGTTGTATCCTGGTGTTGCAGGGGTGCTCTCTGGAGTCTTGAACCAGGTCTCTGTTACTGCACAGATGTCTGTTCTCCATTTTTTTAGGAGTGCCTCGAGAGTGCACTTTGAGATTTAGACTTCTAGCATTACCTTCAGATTTTGCATGCTTGTATCTGTTACGGTGGTGGTTTTGTCCTTTGAACCTTGCCTAAAAAGGCACTATAGGTGTGGCAACAGCTTTAGCCAGTAACCTGAATCTCGGGGGTGACAGGTGCAGACATCTGTGGTAAAGCATCATAGTTTCTCTTGTATTGTCCCAGGCAGACCGATACTGGATCCCCTTTGAATGACACCAGAAGCTTAGCCAATTGTAGAAGTCAAGCATGTTGTCCTTGTACTGTGGTGGTATTCTGGGTGAAGGCAGGATGCTAATCTGGGCTAGGGTCATACCTGCCTAGGCCACATGATCTGAGAGTTCTTGCATATGTCTCCATGTAGTCCAGGGAGGTCCTTCTTTCACTCCAACATGGACAATGACGAGTCGTATGTGTACTTGTTGTGGAGTGGCTTTGAGTGCATGCATTTTGGTGGATTTTGGTACTGGACAGGCAGATGGCTATAATCTTCTTGCTCTGCCTGGTGAGTGGGACATCCAGTGTACCTGATTATAGTCACCTATGACTAAAGTGGGTATGTTGTCTTGCGTTTAGAGGCTGTTGGGTGGCTCACTGGTGTTGAGCTATGTGTCACTCTGGTTGTGACTGGTGTTTGCATTTCCGCTTTCGAGGTCCTTGTTGCTTGGGTAGGTTAATGTTAAGGGCCTCCACATATGTGGGTTTAGTTTTGCTATGTGTGAATGTTGGTGTGTGTTTTGAACGGCTGTGTTGCTTGAGGTGTAGTGCAAGTGTTAACCTTCTCTTGGCTGGAGAAAGCTTTGATTCCGGTTTGGCTATGTAAGTGCATCTCACAGGTTGTAGTGTTGGGTGGTAGGAGGAGAGGGTTGTCTGTGTGTACATGAGGCAGTTGCTGCATTGCCCCAGTATGCCCAGATTCACCAGGTGGACAGGAGAAATCGCCGGAAGCTAACCCTTGGACATGCCTGTTTTTGTGCTTTCTTATAAAAGTACAAGAGCAGTTTTCCCAGTTCCATATTACATCCCTGAACGCTTAAAATAGTGAACCGTGATATCGACCCAATGTAAGAGAGAGCTTACAATTTCGAACTCAGAACAACTATCCCCCCCCCCCCCAGGGAAAATTGCTGTTCCAACAAACAAAAAATAAATTTAATAAAACACTTTAAACATTATATTAGGGGGGGGGGGCTTTGCCCCCACTCCCCCCAATCTGGGGGGCTGTGCCCCCACACCCCTACTTAAATATACCAACTCCCAAGGCCGCACTACAGTGCAGAAAACAACAAAGAAACGAAGCGGCCAAGCAAATTCTTTCCCATGGAAAGAATTTGTTTGAGCTGCTTCGATATTTTGCCATTTCAGGCTTTTGAGTTTTACTAAGATGTATTTGAAAGAATGCGTCTCCGGTCTTCTAATAGGAACAGTTTTCCCTTACCTTTGCAATTATAGGCTGTTTAGTGCCTACGATTAATTTCTCCTTATTTCCTTGCACTCACTCAACTCTCCTTGTTAATATCAGTTTAAGGCTTCCTTGTACTTTCCAGCAGGTTCTAGAGTAGTCACAGGGGTTCAGATTTTAGTGCTACTACTGAGACCAAGCTAGTTTGTTTCATTTATTTCATAAGCTGTATTGCTGAGCTTCAGCGACTTGTGGTTCTACTCTACATGTTAATCTTCTGCAGTACAGGAACTCCATATCCCTTAGCAATATGACGTCAAATGCATTGGGCTAGCTACTTGTTACCAGTTTGTCCCAGGAGCTAGCCCAAATGGGCATCTAGTGTGCTGTTGCTTTGACATCCTGGATTTACTTCTGGAGGAATAAATGCCACTTTGTGGTATCCTTTGAGGAAATAGCTGTGGTCTCTGGGTGATGCAGTGGGATATGAAGTTGCCTTTTGGTCACTTCAGTTTCTCAGCCTTGTAATGATGGGGATTTCCAGTTGCCAAACAGCAAGCCTAGCTGTCCTTTAGCAACACCTGCTCTATAATGCAACTCCTTGGAAAAAACTTGCAAAAATGGAAGATTGTTTGGTTCTTGTATCTGATATTCAAAAACCCTGCAAAAATGGAAGATCGCTTGCTTTTGTATCTTATGTTCAGCTGGAAAGTGCACTTCAGTACTGGTTTTGAGAAAGTGAATTGCTTTGTGTCTGACCATGCATTTCCCACATGGTGTGATAACTACACAGGGGACCAGATGCACTCCCTTTTCATTGAGCAGAAGGACATGTAAAATAAGGAAAAGGCACAGAGGCACAATCTGAGGTAAAGGATGCCAGCAACAACCTGCTCACCAGTCCACAAGACCTCAAAGGCAGATGGGAGTTCTTCCAGCAACTTCTGAATGAAGAAAACCCCATAGAGTCACTGTACTGCCCCAGGAACCTACAGTGATGGACCACACTAGCAGTAAGAACAGCACTAAGGGAAAGCAGTAGGATCAAATGAGGTCACAGCAGATATAAGATGCTGGGTGAAGTAGGGAGAATTGGCTCAAGAGGGTACTCGTAGCAGTATGGCTCGGAAGCAAACTTGCACTTGTGAAGTGCGATGCTTTGGACTGGATCAAAAATTTTAATCCTCTCTAGCTTTGGTACAGAGGCATAACTGTACAACATGTGCACTGAATGTGTTTTAATTTGTGGGTGGTTATAGCTAGCATGTCCACAATCTGACCAGCTGTGTTGGTGCCCAGCTGCTTTGGGGAATATCGGGCAGAGTGACCTCAGTTGTCTAACCTTCTGATGGCTTGTCAACTTTGTTACCGACCTCTTATCTGTACTAAGGAAGCCAACTGCTCTAGGGTACAGGGAAGTCCTGAGGGGGTGCCACCTTCCATTTAAATAGGAAATGCTGTTATGGGTTGCAGTAACTTGGATTTCGTAGTTGCTGTTCTACAATGTACACTTGCTATGGAGTGACCAGGGAGTAGCACAGACTCGGACAAAATTACCAAGGCCAAGCAATATTGATACCATAGCATGGAGGCCAGCTTTTGGTGGTCTAATTTGGGTAGAAACTCCCAGTTACAAAACCAATGGACAAAATTGTTCTGTAGGAACTGCATTAAAGTGTGCGTCTGCATTTGTCTAACTTTGCTGAATGTGTTCTGAAGGGGTTCTAAAGTCACCAAAATGCAAGAATGTACAGTGAGCTAGATGAGGTTCTAGACGGCAGGTTATCGGTTCATGTATTAGCAATTAGGTGGGGGTGAGCAATTCATGAGGAGCCTTTAAGTTTCTAATCTAAATTACTAGCTACTGAATATTGTATAAATATAAAACGTGGGGACAGTTTCTAACTTTTTTTTCTTGTCTTTTCAGTGACTTTCAAGATTATATATTTTAATGCGAGAGGTAAGTTTCATTTTTTGTTTTCCTTTGTTGCATTTATAATTCAGTTTTTGTACCACGTTTGTCTGAAGGCACTTTCTATCAAGTTTGGCACATGCTCAAGTCATGGTACACAATGAAATCTGGGGTGTCTGGTCTGGCATGCTTTATTACTTGAGGTCATGAGATTTGAACTTTGCCATGTGAGGGCTTGCTATGGCCAAGCTAGTACCTGAAGAGTATTCATTGCTACTCCTGTGTTCATTACAAAAATGCTAATTTTGTATGTTGAAGTGGAAACTTATGTTTTATGACCAGAAATACAATTTTAGGTAGGATCCCACATTTAGGGCTAGGTGTATTAGTTTTTGGCAGCGGGGGAGTACAAACTGGGAGTGGATTTTTATTGATTTGCAGTAGGTCTACTTCCAATCCATAGTGGCATTGGAGTAACAGTGGGACACTGAAGTTGAAGGTGGGCTGTTGTACTGAGGCATGCCCATTTGGTGTAGGTGTTTTGGAAACATTTAGGACAGTGATGTCCTTCAAGAATGCAACTGCAGTCATAACATATGGGTTGTCCTGCCTCGGGCAGCCCTCGGTCGGCCGGATTCCAAAGTCTGGGTCCGACGTCGGCTGATGTCGCATTTCTCTCCGACGTCAGAGCGGCTGGAGTACATAAGCATCAGCCGACGCCATCTTCAGTCTTTCTTGCCGCGCGGTGCCCGAAGCAGAAGCAGTTCGCAAGTGCCGGTTGGTTAGCTCCTGTATTCTTCAAAACCCAAGTCATCAAAAAAGCTAAGTACCCCGTTGGGGACCTTTTCTTGCCTCAGCCGATGTCAGAAATTACTAAAAAAGTAAGTAATTGTTTGTCTTGTGGTAAACAAATACCTCATAAGGATTTCCACTCTTACTGCCTTCCTTGCCTTGGCCCAGACCACGACGTCTCGGCCTGTGCCGCCTGTGCTCGCTTCAGTAAGCGCACTCAGGTGCTGGGCGGAGTTCGCTGAAGACTTTAGGTGAAAAATTCGATTATACAATGCCGTCGAAACTACCGACATCGCAGACTCCTAAGAAACGAAAAGACCGGGACCGACATCCTCGGCCCGCATCTTCCACCGACACCACGCCAAAACCTACCGCGAGTGCCCCAGTTCTATTTCACCGCTCCGAACCAAAGACACCGCATTACCGATACCGGAGACCACACTGACGCCAGTTATTGTTTTTCCTCCGGATACTGAAACCGAGGAAATGCCCGAGACCATTGCTGTGGATAAGGTCACTCCTGCACGTGGAGCTGCTAGGCCTCCCATGTCCATGTCTATCAAGGCCTACACACGTGCTAAGGCAGCCAGCAAGACCAAGCATCTTACTGCTAAAGCCTTACCTCAGCCTACTCCAGAAACACAAATCATGACCATGGCCGCAGACATAATTTCCATGATCAGAGGTTCCCAGGCCCATCCAGAGAGAGGATCCCAGCCTCCTTCTGATGAGAGCCCCCAGGTTGAACCCTTCGACCCTCCCCCTTCAGATGAAGATTCTGAGGACTCTGTTCACTCTGATAGCCAGGAAGAGCCCTTCCAGACCTATGAGGACTCCATCCCCTTGGCCTCCCCTCCTGAGGATATTTCTTTTGGGGAAGTCCTACATTCCATGAGGAAACATTTTAAGTGGCAAGGCCAGGAATATTCTGATTCCAGAAAGCGCCTTCGTACCTTCCTTAAAAAGCCCCAACACAGGCCCTTAGCTATACCTCCTGTGCTTGATGGTTTGGATGATCTATACTCTGACTCCAGTGTTACCCCTGATACTCTCCCTCCTGCTCCTGCCAAGCCAGACGGATACTATAGGGTCCCAGAAACACATTCTCATTTCTTTAGGGCCCATGCTGTTGATTTAGAAACGATTTCACAGGGACCAAAAGGGGTTTCAGCTACCACCTCCAAAAATCCCTTACCTTCCCCCATCTCTCTAATGACCTAGCTTCCCTGTTGGAAGAAGGTCTACACCTCCACTACTTTATCTATGAGAGCTCTCAATTGTCTCTTTCATATGTTTCAATATCAGGATTACCTGTTAGATGATTTACAGAAAACATTGGCCTCTCCTGAACCTTTAGATAGGAAATCTTTGCAGGAGGCTGTACATAATTCTCAGCAAGTTAGCAATCACTTTCTGCAGTGTGGATATGATGCATTGGAAGCTTCATGTAGGGCAGCTATGACAGGGGCGGTCATTCGTAGACATGCATGGTTAAAAGAACAACCTCTACCAGATCATGTTAAGGCAAAACTTGATGCACGCTTGGAAAAGAACAAGCTTTTTGGTGCTAATGCTAAAGATGTGTTAAAGTCCATTGAGGAAAAAGCCAAGTCAGTTCAGACAGTCAAAGATTTCCTCCAGGTTCAGCCTCCAAAATTTAGCAGAAATTGGCCTTCAAAAAACTGGTCCTTTCCTAATCCTGAAAGATTTCAAAGGGGTAAAAACAGGCGTGGCCGAGGAAGAGGACAATACAGAGGTTCCTACAGGGGACGACAATGGCAACCAGCAAACCAAAGAAGTGACGCAGGGGTTTCTCCTGCCCCACAGGGACAATCTCAATGACTTTCCTCTACTACCGCTGACCAAGGAGCAAACAGAAGCTCCTTTGGGCGGAAAATTATCTCTGTTTTCAGACAATTGGCACAGATTGACAAAGGACAAATGGATTTTGGACATTATAGACCAAGGTTACAGGTTCCACTTTCATACCTTACCAAGGAAACAAGGCATGCCAAACCTACCACAAAACCAGAGGGCAGAGGCTATCAAGCAAATTTCTCTGCTTGCTCACATCAAAGCAATAGAAAAAGTTCCACAACAAGAACAAGGCCAGGGATTTTACTCAAAACTGTTCCTTGTTCCAAGAAAAGAAACTCAATGGAGACCAATACTGGATTTGTCCGCATTAAACACTTTTCTCATAGTACCAAAGTTCAAAATGCTGACTCTACAGCAACTCCTTCCCATGCTGGGCAAGGGGTCTTGGCTGATTTACTCTGGACCTCAAGGAGGCATACCTGCATGTCCCTATCAGACAAAGCTGCAGAAGATACCTCAGATTTCTTGCAGGGCCAGAGCATTATCAATTCTCAGCATTGCCATTTGGCTTATCTACTGCCCAGAGTATTCACGAATGCCTGGCTTCAGTAATTGCTCATTGCAGGCTCCAGGGGATCCAAATTTACCCGTACCTGGACGATTGCCTCATACAAGAGGATGACAAACTGATGTTGACAAACAACTTGAATTATGTCATACAATTGTTACAGGCTCTGGGATACACAGTCAACTTCCAAAAGTCAAGACTTCAGCCATCCCAGAAAATAACCTTCTTAGGAGCCAAACTAGACACAGCCTCTCAAATGGCTTACCTGACAGAAGACAAGCAAAAGAAGTTAACTCATTATTTCAAAGGTTTGGCAAAGCTCACCCAGATGACTGCAAGGAGATTCCTACAGGCCCTGGGTTACATGGCATCCTGCATTCTCCTGGTTCCATTAGCAAGACTACACATGAGAAAGCTACAATGGTACCTAAAAAGCTTATGGTCTCAGCACAGCAACAACTTAAAGGCAACCATACCGCTCATTCCATGCCTACAGAAGGAATTTCTATGGTGGGCCTCGGTAAGCCAGGCAAACACAGGTATGTCATTCAAAAAACCTCAGATAACACAGACCATGACCACAGACGCCTCAGACCTTGGATGGGGGGCGCACATGGAGGGCAGATGTGTTCAAGGACAATGGTCTCCAAAGGAAACACATCTGCATATCAACCAAAAAGAAATGCTGGCAGTAATGCATGCCATCGAGGCCTTTCGACAACAGCTTCAGCAAGGCCACCTGCTAATACGGACAGACAACACCACTGTGATGTGGTACATAAACAAGCAGGGGGGCACCCATTCTTACCCCCTTTGCAGACTGACAATGAATCTTTGGGAAAAATCACTGAGCCTAAACATACAGTTGCAATCCCAGTTCGTTCCAGGCAAAGACAATGTGCTGGCGGACAGCCTAAGCAGGAATTTCCTAGACCCCCACGAGTGGAGGTTACATCCAGAAATCTTCATACGACTCACCTCACCTCGACATGGGGCAGGCCAGAAGTAGACCTATTTTCCTCCGACCTCAATCATAATCTACAAAAGTTCTGTTCAAGGACATATCATCCACAAGCATGGAAAATAGATGCTCTCTCATTCAACTGGAACTTCTAAAAATCTATGCATTCCCACCTCTGCCACTGATGACCACAGTATTACTAAAGATCAAAGCAGAGAAGCCCAAGGGGATCCTAATAGCTCCAGAGTGGCCAAGACAGCACTGGTACCCACTACTACGGAGCATATGTCACAACAAAAAGTGGGCCCTTCCCCAATGGCCCCAACTTTTGACTCAACACAACTTCAAGACAGTACACCCCAACATTCAGACTCTACAGCTAACAGCTTGGGAGATCCCATGAATAACCTCAATCTATCTCTCTCCGAGGAAGTTCAGAGGATACTAACAGAAGCCCGAAGACCATCCATCAGAAAAGTTTACTCAGCAAAATGGAAGAGATTCAGCATTTGGAATACCAGCAAGGGTCATGATGCATCATTATTGAGCATCCCTCTCATTCTGGAATATTTGGCAGATATGCTACAGAATGGACTCTCATATTCTTCCATAAAAATACATGCTTCAGCTATTTCAGCTAGATATAACACTGATCCACCTGTGTTTTCACACCCTTTGTTAAGGCAATTCCTTAGGGGAATCAAGAATATAAAGCCACCAAGAAAGGCTCCAGTACCAGCTTGGGACCTCAACTTCGTCTTAGAAAAATTGACTCTACCTCCCTTTGAGCCAGCAGCTTCTGTGGACTTACAATTTCTCTCATGGAGGACAGCTTTCCTGTTGGCAGTTACCTCAGCAAGAAGGGTTTCGGAACTACAGGCCCTAATGGCAATACCACCATTCATAATCTTTCACAGAGACAGGGTCTCCTTACGAACCAACCCTACCTTTATGCCAAAAGTGGTATCTAGGGTCTCTTTAAACCAAGCCATTCACCTGCCTACTTTCTTTCCCAATTGTGAGAACAAAGGGGAAAGACTGTTGCATACCTTGGACATTCACAGACAACTTCGCTACTACCTGGACAGAACCAAGACCAGTAGGAAGTCTGATCAGCTTTTTGTAGCTTACGCCCCTAGAGTACAAGGAAGAGCAATTTCCAAACAGACTATTTCAAAATGGATTGAGCATTGCATCAGATTCTGTTATTCCTTCCATGGAAAGAGTGTACCAGCCAATGTCAGACCACACTCCACCTCAACAGCATTCTTAAGAGGGGTGCCTACAAAAGACATTCTAGAAGCTGCTACATGGAGCTCCGTGCATACATTTTCCAAACACTACAACCTTCCTCTATATTCCAGATCCAGAGAAGGCTTTGCTTCTGCAGTCCTGCAGGGATTGATAGCTACACCATCCTTTTCTTAGAGCATTCCACCTCCCCCAGCTAAGCTATGGTATTCAACCCATATGTTATGACTGCAGTTGCATTCTTGAAGGACATAGTACAGTTTTGTACCTACCATAAATGTAGATGTCCGATAGATATGCAACTGCAGTCGGGTTTTCCCTCCCTCCTTCCCCTCTATGCCTTGGGTCCACTCCTATCCCTGTTACCCTTAGCTGGGGATATCTGTTATGGTGTATCTATTTATTGCTTATTTATTTGTCTGGAAATCTGTTTTTCTTCCAATTTGATTACAGCCTTCCTTGGAGGGCACCTGGCATCTGGGGCAAGAAACACTGAAGAAGATGGCGTCGGCTGATGCTTATGTACTCCAGCTGCTCTGACGTCGGAGAGAAATGCGACATCAGCCGACGTCGGACCCAGACATTGGAATCCGGCCGACCGAGGGTTGCCTGAGGCAGGACAAACCCATATGTTATGACTGCAGTTGCATATCTATCGGACATCTACATTTATGGTAGGTACAAAACTGTACTTTTTGGTTGAAGCATCAGAGGCTTAAATGTGGTGCTTTACAAGCCTGAGGTTTCCGAATGACAGTCCTTGACTATTAGGTTCATAGGTGTGTGTACTAAGCTAATGGCACTGGAGCCTTTACAAGCCTAACCCATAGGATTTACCCTGGCATCTTGCCACCAGACATTCACTTTATACCTTGGGCAGACTAAAAGCTATATGCTATCCAGTCTACTTCTGATGTTTTATAAATTATGAATTCTCTTCCTTCAGTTATTGCAATCTTTCTGGTGGTTGGGAGAGAAATTGGTTATGTGGCTGCCTTTGTGTCGAAGACTGCTAGAGGAAAGGGATAAGCCATCATCTATATCCTCAAAGGGCTTCTGTTCCCTAGTGACTAGGGTGGATAGCTTTTATGCCATGATATTCTCTGCCACTAGTTCAAAGGGATGTACTGATGCAACTCTGTATATTGCAGTCCTGTTTAGCTGTGTACACTTTATTCTATGACCGTTTCCCGTGGGTGAAGTGCTTACATTGCATGTTTGACTTGACAGTAAATATCTAACCCACATAACTGCATTACAGAATAGCAATGTGGGTAGAAGTATTAAGCTTCCAAATGTCTTGGAGGGAGCCAAGCATCACCTTGGTCAGTACTGATACAAGCGCTGCAGAGATGACTGGCTTAGTTCCACTAGGCTACTAGCCTCTCTTTTTCAGACTAGATCTGAGAAGGTATTTATACTGTGGGAAAACCTGCCTGGGCATCATCTGAATTTCCTGTGCTTGATAGCTGCCATGGGATGTCTTCAATCCACCTGAACGATTTAAAAAAAAAAAAAAATCTTGACAGATGGGGGGCACTGAGGATGACGCAGTTCAGGAATGCAACACCCCCCTTTGTGTATGGCAGTATCAGCAAGCCATCTCTTTGGTGTGGAAATCGAACCTACAGCCTTCCACACCAAAGGAGTGTGTGCTACCTGTTGTGACACTTGACACTTGTTTTGTTTTTCCACCTTTCACTTTGGCAGCCATTTTGATTCTTTTACTAACACGAATTTACAAAATAGTGGTACTTCTGCATCCCACATACTAATACTTTCTGACTTGAGATGTTAAACAGACTTTTGTCATGCCTTTGCATGCAGTGAGCCATTTACTGAAATGAGATGCCACTGGTCCTTGTCCAGTTGTGGTCTGTATCTATTCAGCTAACGGACTCACTCTACAACTTCCCAGTTGTATGATAAATATCTTTCTTGTCTTCATCTTAATCATTCCACCAGTGTTGCATTTCTTATGTAAAAATTCTGTTAGAGCAGCCTTTACTTGTAACAAGATGTTGCCATTGGATACAAAGCCTTAGCATATTGTTAGTTCTTCTAATTCCTGTCTTTCTAGAATTGTGAAGTAATCCCTCCCTCCACAAGTCCTGCACTGTCAACGGATTCTTCAACCAGGGCAGCTAATTTAATGACTGGTTTGGAAGTGAGTAACGAGCCCTTTCTAATGCCACCCGTATCCCTTTTTACTTCATAATCCCTTTGAAAATTCTAAGGCAATACAGGTATTTTTTAAGGTTCACCTGATCCCTCTTGGAACAGCATTGCCTGTTTCACCAAAGTGTGTTCCCCAAAAACCTGGATGGTAATGGAGTTTACTTCGCGAAGTGGTTGAAAGCTAATTATTCATGTGATAGGCTAGGGATAATATTTTACACTGGTACCAAATTACATAAAGCAGATGGGCAGTGGTGACATGCAGTGCTGTAGCACAAAGCATCACAGTACAGCACAACTAATGTATGCTGTCATAAGCTATTCTGCTACAACCAAGACAGAGGGATGGTGTGCATGACCTAAGTTGTCTTTCTGTATTCATGGCAATCCTGTGGCTGCCATTATCCAACCTTTACTTGAGAGCTAATGGTAGGGCATAGCACAGTTCTGTGGAACATCAATGTGGTGTGAAGTGCCCAATTTGCTCATAAATGGGGGGGGTTCTAGTAGGAAGGGTAGTGCACAAGGCTGCTTGCTAAGAAGCAAATTTGTTGGGGGGGGGTCATTTTAAAGAGCAGTATAATAACCCAGTTGCCCTTCACATGGAGAAGAGGTAGTGGAAGAAAATGGCATAGATATTAGGTGAGGTGTGTACAGAAGATGCTATAGATGGGGTGGGTAGAGGGCTGACACAAAGATGAGAAGTTGCTGGCATGGCTGGCTGCAAGGTGGCAGATGTCCAGCTGGCTGCTTCTTTAGGGGGCCTGTTGATTTAAGTCGGCTGAATTGACTTGTAGTTGCTCTACATTGCCAGCATGACCAATCTAGGTGTTCCTACCAGATGCGTCCTCTGAGAAGGGCATATCCACTATAGATGAGCACTGTAAGAGTCTGCAGTGTAACCTGTGCATTGTCCCTGATGTGAATGTCTGATCCAAGTGCAGACCACTGTTGTACACTGCACTAGCTGTCCAAGTGTGCTGCTTGAGCATTTGGCACACATCCTCCCACATGCCAATTGGTCTGGATTGGTAGTGTTTCTGCTGCTGAATTCCTGTTGGCAGATATATGTACCTTTTGACTGCTGTTCACTAGTTGGTTATGAGAGTTCAGAGACTAGAGATGCTGCAATGTCCTGGTGCAAAAGACACTACATGATGATTCATGGCCTCTTGCACCTTGTCATCTTTGTAGACATTCCTTGGGCTCACCCCACGGGGTGTCTTTGCAGGATGTCCCCAGAAATTTTCCTCACCTCTTGTGAGACTTGAGCCTTGATGTGTCTGGCTAGCACTGTATGCTGCTAACCATCCTGTAGTAATGCCCCACATTAGTCACTGTGTGGATGTGATCCCAGAGTATGTCGCTGTATTCACTTGGTTATCATACCCAATACAAGAGTATTGGTTGCTTTTAGTGGGTCAGTGTTCAGTGCCATGTCAACCCCTATCCTGTGTGCATTATGATGCTTGATGCAGTGTTGATAGACTGACCTGCATAGTGTACTAGCATGCGTCCCTTCTCTGGTCCTGGATCAGATGTTGCTGCTGCTACACACATCTCTGCTTGTGACTTCAGCGCTACCACAAACTGTGGCTACTGGGGCTTCTCATCTGAAGGACTGTTCCTGCATTGTAGTATGCGATTAGAGGTATCTATCCTTGCAGCAGTCCAGACTCTTAAGCAACAACTGTGGCATGCTTCTTGTATGCTTAGGCCACTCTGTATGCATCTACTGACCAGGTGACCCTGTGGAAATCCCCCATGCCAGAACTGTTGGTATAGATCAGACTGGTACAATGTCTGAATCTTGAATTGCTTGGGTGGTGTGGACGCAACACACTAACTTCTCGGGCATTACAAACAACCTGGCATATGTTGCCTTCATAGCAATCTGGGTGCATTCTCACCCCCAGGATCTTGGGTGATTTCCTCTGCTGTCCTTGGGAACCAGATATGCTCCTAAACCAATTTCTCAACACACAAAAAGGTAAAGTAAACATCGCAAACATATCCCTTTATAATGTGCCATGTAGGTGGCTGGAATGTCTCTAGTCAGGATGGGAAAGATGCATCTAACATTTTGTGCTTCCAGAATTACCATATCCATTGATTCTGCTCTTGGGCAAATGGCATAACTTGATCCTGTCTCGTATT
This sequence comes from Protopterus annectens, assembly GCF_019279795.1. Lineage (NCBI taxonomy): Eukaryota > Metazoa > Chordata > Ceratodontiformes > Protopteridae > Protopterus > Protopterus annectens. The sequence continues at coordinate 1,215,566,945 of NC_056743.1, forward strand.
GTATTCCAATCCATTGATCTGCTGATCTCAGTGTAGCCAGAGTGACCAGAGTATCACTTCTCTTTGGTTTAGGTAACTCTGGCTGCTAGCAAATGGCTTCAACACCTGTTCTCCTTGAATATCTGCTTTTAACAGAGGCTAGCATGGGTGTGCAGCTTCACTATTATGGCTCAGATTTGCTCTGTCTTCTCCCAAACTTGCATGTTCTGTTTCTCACTTTCATAGGGAGCTCATTTCACTGTACATGTGCTGCATCCTTAACTTCAGGCATTGCTACATATGCAGTCTGTGGTCTAAAATTGTCCATGTCCTGATTTTTGCACTGCACGTTGTGAATCCCACCTTTTGACCAGTCAGTTAAAATGCTTCTTGTAAAGTCCACCGAGTTGGATTAAGAAGCCTTTCAAGTGGAGCATTTTTTAATTCTGACTTTAGCTAGTCATACCCATCAAAAAAGGGATCCCAAAGACTCAGGCTTCCAATGCCTCCATAAGTAAATGCAGATGACATGATTAAACATACTGGCAGTCCCTCAAAACTACACATCTAGAACACCCTTTATGCTTAGGCTTCTGGTTGGATCCAGATTTTCAGTAGACCTAAATAGCTGTCTTTCACAAACTGAAAGATTCCTTTCTGAGAAGGGAGAATGGGGTGTCTCATGCTCGTGCTCTTGCAGGAGTTTCTAAAAACATGTCTGCACACTAAATCTGCAGCTTGGTCTTCTCCATCTTTCATCCTCTGAGAAGCCTTGCCTATATTCCACCTCCATGTCTAACCCCTCCCCCTTAATAGTTTGGATTGTATAGAGAGAGGGACTCTATTCAGTCTGATTTTATAAAATTGTTGGTCAGTATGCATGAATGTCTTGTACCTTTGTCCAGTGGTCAATGAAGATCATTGTTGTACCCCATTTAACAAATATTAAGTATTTCTGCCAAGCAGAAATGGCTTCATTCTTTTAATTTTATTAAATCTGAAGCTTGGTTATTGCAAATGGTTGTGGGATAAGTTGCCAATTAAAGAAAAGTGATGATGGTTGAGGGCTTCTTTCAGTCTTCAGGTACTGAAACTGTGTAGTTGGTCATGTGTTCTGCCTCTCTAAAAATAAGAGGCCTTTGTAATAATATGGTTGTACAATTCCACACACACTGGGCTGGTTTTCTGCCCTGGCACTAGTGCCTGCAATTCTGCCATTCCTAAACTGTGTAGTGGGTCGTGTTCTGTTTCTTTAAGAGGCCTTTGATGCAAAAAAAAATACACAAATAACCAACTTGTATTAAAGTTGTCGTTTTCCAATTTGCAATTTTTATTTTGAATTCCTAAATTGTCATGTGCTCCTTATGAGCCTCTCCTTGTGTAAATGTGCAACTGCATCTGATTTACCTTTTTTCTTGTGGGGGGGTTAAGTATATCGTGGACTACTTTTATACTTTGAGTGTCAAAAATGGCAATTTGCATGACCAAGTTTTTCATTAGTCACTCACATTCTAGTGACTCTACTGTGCCATTTGAAGGACCTTCACTCTTGCACTTGCAAGCATTCCATCTCTGTGCATAGTGGCAAATCTGGGGTTGAGTGGGAGTTGGTGCAATAGCAGTATTAGGAAACGGATGCTGCTAGTGGTAGCAGTATTGGGAAACGGATGCTGATAGTGGAGAAGACCTTCGGCCCTGACAGCTGACGACAGCTGATGCACTTGGTATTCTATTTAAACTGTAGGAAGACACCTTCGACAAGAACCTTTCTGCTTAAGTTTTTGTTCTTTCCCTCGCAGATCTGAAGGGTGCCAGAATAGCGGCACCAACAAGTGGTGAACCAGCCACTACTTGATAAGCTGCACCTAAACTTTGCTTCAGATTAGGCCCTCCCTGTTATGCCCAGCTGCTATACTGGCCACAGAGGCTACTTCTGAAATGTCTGAAGCCGCATACATTTGCGTGAATCTGATTCTGGGATTTCATATTACTTTTTACCAGCGGCAGTGAACATGTAATTTCGTAACTAGTACAGTTGCTTTCCTGCATCTATAATTATTGGCAGGTTTGTCCCCAAATCCCTCCGTGCAGCTGTCCCTCATGCATATCTTGGTGTACAAATCCTATTGCAGCATGGTTTTATTTCTTACAGGCAATTTGCTTTCTTCCCTGTGTACATGATACTTGTTCTGCATATTGAAGTTTTACTGACCTTTCATATTCAGTTTATTGCAAGACTGTCGTAGTGCTAGTCAGTGTTCATTGCTGATAATGCATAGTTCTTGCCAGATAACGGTTCACTCCTTGTATTATCTGGTCCTGTTATCGTTGCAATGCTTCTAGCAGTCTTGGTGGGTGCGGATATTAATGGAGATTGACCTCCTGTTTTGTGTCTGTGTGCACGGAGAAATTGTCCAGGGAGGCCTTATGGAATTTAACTTCTGGGAATGTTTTTACAGGGTATTAAAAGGCATGTGTGACACTGGACTTGGGGCGCAATGAGTAGGTGGGGAAACTTCCCTACTAGTTCAGTGAATCCATTTTGCTTTGGACTCTACGAATCGTCCATGAGGCATGATGGGAGATTCTAGAATTGCAGAAGAGGCTCTACATCCTGACATAACTCTTAAACAATGACCTGCAAAAGGCTTGCTCATCTGAGTGATGGTGGTAGTGGGGGGGCACTTGGCCACTAATTGCAACAGTACCCTGTAAATTGCTCCTTTTCAATCTCTGTCCTCCCTTCAGGGAGGTGGTAGTTTTCCACATTACTAAAGCTTTAGAGGTATACATTAAAATGCTCCAAAGTATTCAAATATTGTGGTCTTAGCTCAGATTGAACAGGTTTATTACATTTTGCTCACTTGTCTAGTCATTGTATAACTGTTGAAAGGTTGCACTGTATAGACAATGCAGCTCAGTTTGACAGGCATGCTTTTATCTTGTACATACAGCCTGAAAGATTAGGTCTTAACTGTTAACTTCTCAGTTTATTGCTTCATAAGCCTTTTACAGTCAAAAGGTGAGCCAAGCTTTACAGACTCATAGGAGTAGGCCCCACACCATCTAGACCCTGGAAAATGGCAGTTTACTTCATGGCTCATTAATGTGTGCTTTAATACTGTATACCTGCCTTATTCCTTGCATGCTTGCTCCTTATTGTTTGGCAATTTTGGAGTCCACAGTAGGATTTGGCAGTGGAAATATTTAAACCTCTGGCCCTAAACCTTGTATACGGTGTTCTTTTGTCCTCCCTTAAAGGACAGAACATTCCCACTCCCACCACTGAGGCAGAGTTGCCATGAAGACTGCACTTTTTTTAATAGCAGTAAAAGCTCCCCTAAAGGCAAACCTGTTTTGCTTTCACCCACTACAGTAGACTTTGCTTGAGTGGATTCTGTCAAATTGCCTTTTGCAGAAGTGGGGAAGTTTTGCATGATAACATTTATCTAGTGGAAATGAGTGCCGGGTAGCAAACTAGTTTCCCTTCCACCCACACTCTGGCTTTCATTTTATTTATAGACTCTGGTTTATAGTAGCTTAATGGTTCTGATCCATGGTTTCCTGTTTGGAATTTTGTATGTTTCCATGTCTGCTTGGGTTTTCCACGTACTCTCGGTGTCTTCTCTTTCAAAAACTTGCTGGTTGTAACTGTCCAAATATCTTGCTTTTTGAGAGCCAAGGTCCTTTTTTAAAAGTCAGAGCATGCATGAGTCCATTTCCCATTGCCTGCTTCACAAGTGAAAACTTCAGTTGCTGCTTGCATTTACTTAGGAAATTGTTATAAGCTAGTAATTTTCATATTCTGCAGCCATGTACAGTTTTGTCCTAACTTCAGTGCAGAATTTGATTTCAAGCACTAGCCCTTTTTATTTCAGGGCGATGTGAGGCAATGCGGATGCTTTTGGCAGACCAAGGTGCTCAGTGGGAGGAAGAGGTGGTGACATTTGATGTCTGGCAAGCAGGAGATCTGAAGAAAACCTGTGTGAGTATGTCTGGCTTTAATTTGGTCAGCTGGTTTATACAAGTTGGCTTTTGCTTTTGAAGAGTCCTTCCTTTCTAGTTGTAGGTTTACTGAGTAAGGACTTCAGAATGGCTACTATAATTTTTTTCATGCTTTGTACTGGAGTCCTTGGATAAAGGTTGTGCTGTTTGAACAGCGTATTGCAAGTAAGCATAGGATAAAAGGGCTCCAGTCTGACTGTAAACTAGTTCCAAAATATGCTACCAAGAAGCAAAGTAATTTGTACACAACTGTGGTGATAAACACCAAAATTATTTTTTGTCCTAGGCATTTGGCCAGCTGCCTAAATTCTGTCATGGCGATTTTGAAATGAATCAGTCTAATGCAATACTTCGCTTTCTGGGAAGACAGTTTGGTAAGTCTGTAGTGAAATCTTAATACTTTCATCCTTCTTGTGTCAAAAGATTGACACTCCACTCCTAAGCTTTATGTTGGTATATTTGTCAGAATTTCAGTTTAGTGTTTTTATACTGCTTGATGGCCTTAGTGAGGTTCATCTTCCTGTTGCAAGAAAAATTGAAGGTCCTCCCTTTGGGAACACCCTCTTAAGTAGAGAGTATACAAACTTTATTCGCATGAGTGCATATTTTTTGTATGCTACAGCTATAGCTCTTCGTATGTTGGAGATTTTGGGCAGTTCCTTAACTGCCTTTCTGCTGCCAATTATTTGGGGGATAAAATGGTAATAGTAAAACACTTGGACTGTCCTGCATTGGAGATACTGGACTTGATGATCTGTGTTCTAGGGCATGGTGTGAAATGTCAGTGGTGGGGGATAGCAGTATGGAAAGTGCTTGCTTGACATGTTCCAAAAACAAATGTCTTGCTATTGTGTGGCATCTGGTCCCCCCCCCTCTTAGCAAAGAAAATGTGAGCCAAAATCTGGCTGAACAAAAGCACTGAGGAATGTCTGTCTAGGGCATAGTTTCCAAAGTGCAAGGAAATAAAATTCTGGGATTTGTTATACCTTGCAGTGAGGAGATTGCATGCACTGTATCACTGCAAAGCTGTTCTGATAACTGTGTTTAATACACTCCTATTTGCACTTTGACCAGTTTAGTCCTATTACCCAGATAGACCTTTGAGTAGTGGACCTTTTACATCACCTGAACTACTGCCAGCATGGGCAGAAGGAGGCCCTCTTTGCTGTTTTGTCCAAAGGACTGCACACACTAGAGGTTTTGCTGCATGATGCTTTTAGTTCAACTTTTTTTTTTGATATGGGAGATGGGATAGTGTCACCACCTTCTCTGTTCAGTGCCACTCATCTTTGAATGTCATTTCTGACTGCAGGTATTTTTGCCTGGGTGTCTTCATTTTCTGTTGTGCTACTAATCGTTTGTCTGCTTTTCTGCACGTGAGCAAACTACTGTAACTTGCTCTCCTTAAATTTTGCAATTGGAGCTACTTTGGCTCCTGCTGTGTGTGCATCCCACCACCTTTTTTGGGCACGTCCTCTCCATCTCTAGTATTCACTGTGGTGGCTTCTGCATTGTTGCATACTGTGTAGTATATTTTACTTTCCAGTTTCTTTGGCAGTCTTCTACCCCATAACCAACCCTGGCACTTTGTGCCTGTTGGTCAACAGCCAGGCCTTTAGGTGGAACCTATGGCCTTGCCATAAGCTTGGATGCGTGTAAAGCAAGTACACATTTTGTACTTTAGGAAAAGTGCGTGTAAACCAGGTCAAACCTGAAGGAATGTGCTTAAACACTTACAATCAATATGAGATTTCATTATGATAGTTATGAAAATCAGAGAGGCTTGTAATTTCAAGCTTCTTGTGATGGGTATGTTTGTGCAAATAAAATTTGTCCTGCTTTTTTTACACTTATAAAACTGTGCTGAAAAGAAATTGCCTGTGAAATGAGTTTCTACATTGACAGTCTGAAGTGGTCAGTGTGGCAAGGTCCACTTTCTTTTGAATCTTAACAAAAAACTGTGGGCACTACATTCTTCCCTTTGGATCAAAAATTGGAAAAATCATTTTTCAAATATTAATATTTGGAGTCACTTTAAAGGCAGAAGTTGTAAAACCTGTATTGCGTAGGTATGATCTAGTATGGCACCGCATTAGCTAAGGAGTTTTTTTGCCCTGCTCAGTCCCCCCTGATGAGGGACATCCCCTTAAACAGCCACTGCTATTTGAATGCATAATTCTAGCAATTGGTAATGCCAGTACCTTGCTTCCAAGTTGCCGTTGGTTCCCCCCACCATGACAGCTTGCAACCAGGGCAGTCTCATCTTCTCTTCCCCACAGTTCTGCAGGGCAGAGGCATAACTGATATCCTGCACGATCGATTTCTGAACAGGCTTGAAGCTTTTGCAAATGTAAGACCTCTGAAATGCATGTCCTAATGTGTACCAGTGTCCAAGCCTAAAGTATGAGCAGTTGCTTAAGCTTTGGCATCTGTGCAGGTATTGCAGCTGTAGCTAGTAACCATGCAGTAGGTTACCAGATGTTCCAAAGTTCTCCGGAACAGTTATTCTTAAGATATTGTCTTGACTGTCTCTGTTAACAGGAAGCTTTGCAGTGCTCTACCTGTTTCCAAATGCTCTATATGGTCTAATACTATTAACACAAATCCATTAGATGGAGTAGTGAGGTGGTCTCTACCTCCCTACTCCACATCTCTAAAGATCACTCGCTTTTATGGATAAAGATTGTCAGATGCATAAGAGATGCTGAAGCCTGGTCCTATGACCTAGAGTGCTTGTCACCCAATCTATTCTAGTTGACTACTGTATGAGGTGGTTGCTGCCAACTCTCCATGGAGGTGGTGACTGGTGTTTTGCTCTGAGCAAAAGGCCTATGCCCCTCTTCTCTAGTCCTGGCATAACTTGTGAGGTAGCCCATGTAGAGGACCCTTCTAGTACTCATTGATTTGGCTTGCAAACAGTGGTTGAATAGTCCAGAGAACTCTCCTCAGTGAATCGAGGGTGGGGCTATCTTTGAAGATAGAGAAATTCTAAGGAGATTTTACTTCCTTTTCTAAGAGATTAAGAAACTTAAGTTTGGGAAGCGAACAAACCTAAAACATTCAGAAGTTTATTTTTAAAAGCATTTTGAAGATTTAGGAATGGTAAGTTAGCATCTACAGAAGCTTTTCTATAGATGCATGCAACTCTGGTAGGTATGTTAGTAAAATGTACGTTTACCAGGATTTGCATGCCTGCATAGTCCCCAGTAACCAAAGTGAAAGAAATGGAGCTTTACTGATACATTACTGAAATGTTTTAGTGAAGGAATGACTGAGCAAAAATTTAATAGCAAGAAAATAGTCTGGTCAGGATTTGTAAGCCTGTTTCAGGCATCAAACTGCTTTATGTTCCATAGGCTTATTTTTTGTCCTGCAATCACTTTCTAAAGTATGAACAGAGTACAAGTAGGCAGAAAGCTGCAGACTGTCTTTACCTTGCATTTACTTTTTTCATATCCAAAAAGTAGTGTAGTGGCAGTATTGGCTGGCTGCCCATCTAGCTAGGAAAGTTTACTTTCTCACTTGCAGTATGTTTGGATGCTGCTTGATAGCAGTAAAGATTGTGTAATCCAAATGCTTTAACTTAGTTTAAACTCTCGAAAAACTATGGTTATTTCCAGGATCTGATCCAATATACAAATGCACCTAAAGAAGCAGACCTTTCACTGCCCAGATTTTTGCCTGATATTTTTGGTCTGTTCCGTATTTTCTGGCAAATCACTGAGGACTAAATGACTCGTGAGTTTCAGACTTCATATTTTCCAGAAAATACATGCCAACCCAAATCCTGTTGCAGCAACCTTCCAGGTTCTTGGCTTTTTTTTTTTTTTTTTAAATCTGTTTTTGCCTGGTCTCCCCACCCCAATTATTTTAGACTTTGTCAAGATTTCTTGTACTAAGGTTGAGAGGTGTGCTGAAGTCTGCCTGGGACCATATTGAGACTGTAACCTTTCACCTGCACCTACTATTTATTTCTACCTGCAGGGGATCAAACGGCATGGGGTAGAAAGTACAGTTTCAAAAAGGCACAGTGCTGAACCAGACTACTACGAATCCACTAACTAATGTGAAGTGTGATTCAGTAGTATTGAGTTCGGTATGGAGTGGAGGAACAAGGAATTACTTCACTGTAGTGTGATCAATGAGTAGGCATGTAACTTGCTGGGGGTGTGGGGTGCAGGGGGCCTTGGCCATTTGCAAAAACCATAAAAGGATATACAAAGGATGGATGGAATTGTGCATTTGTCAATCTCTGGTAAAACTGGGTTTGACCTTCCAATAAGAACACTTGTCTGTTTTTCAGTATTAAAGCTCAATGGCATGACAGTCGAGCGAAGCAGTTTCTGTATTTCAATGGTAAACCTTATTGATGTATGCACTTGTGTATTTCACTGCTACTTTATTTTACTTTCATTTGTTTCTATGGAATTTTAGAAAACCACTGTGGGTTTCATCTGTTTAGTAGCTACACCACCCTGCTGTCTGTTTCAGTGTATGGATTGTCTCTTTATCCAAAACGCAGCCTTCCTGTTACTGGATTACTGTTCTAGAATCATATGCCTTATGTTCTGTGCAGGGAGCATAAATGTGACAGTGCTAACAAGATCTCTCAATCTTGTATAAACTGACAGATGGGATGCCGGGGCAGCAGGAGTACAGAAGGACACAAGAGCAGAAGGCAAAGTAGGACCAGTTGCAGAAAGTCGGAAGAAATTAAGGTCTGGGTCCATGTGCAGAAGGACAATCTGAAGATTAGGACAGAAGGGAAGAAGGCAAGAGGAAAAGAGCATCTGTCTCAGTGGATGGGATTGTGTGCAAATACCTGTGATAGTCTAGCATGAGTGTCGAACGTAGGAGTGACCAACAGACAACACTGCTCCCAATGTATAAAATGGAGGAGGGGTTGACTGTTGCCTTTACTTGCGTGTATAAGGCACCTTAAGCTACAGCAGGTAGCATGAACTGCTGCCCAAAGTGGCAGGCTGCTGTATGCTGTGAAAATACTTTGGAGCTGAGGAAGCAGTTGAAGGGTGTCCAAGCGGTTCACCTTATTGGTTCTCTGAAAAGGGTGGGTGCAATAAAGTAGTAACATTTTGGTATAGCAAACAGCAGCAGGATGGGGAGGTAGGGAGCATGTAGGGACAGACTCTTGCATGTCTGAAAGGGGGGGGTGAATGCACGGAGGGGAAGTGTAGGCAGTGTGTGGGGCCAAGCAGCTACATGAACAATATGGATGAATGGGGAGTGACCGGTTGGTAGCAACCAGCTAGTCCAGCAAATCTGCTAGGGTGGGTTGATGCATGGCAACCCAGTGCGTCGTACACCAGTTTCCTGGGAATCTGGGAAATCTGGTGACTGCTTTTCTGCAGTAAGGCAGTCCTACTTGGCTCATCCGATGCAAGCTTGGCCAGGGCAGTGGCTAACATGACTGGCTCAAGTACACTTTGATCCCTGGTAGAAATCCTCTAGAGAGGATTGTACACTATTCTGGCTATAGGTTCTCAGTGGCAGTCCTGTGGCATCTGGCAGCGTTCTGTCAATGTGTTGATTCACATCACAGGCAGGACTGAACTTCACATACAAGAAAAGCCTCTGAGGAGGTGTCAACAACCCTAGTAGGGCACTCTGTGCAATCCTAAATGGTGAGCATCCTGTCCTGTTTCACAGCGCATTCAGTATGCAGTATATGTAGACCTAGAAATAATGGGACTTTGTATCCAACTTATCAAAGCCTTTGATATGGTGAACCATAGTATGCTTCTAGAAACCATCTTCTCAACAAACTCCTCCACCATATCCTGGTTCAATAACTACTTATCAAATCATCAGCAGGCTGTTCTCTGGAAAGAACTGTCCCTCCCTCCCCCCCTTACTACCTGTAGGCATAGGTGTCCCACAAGGGTCCATACTAGGGCCCTTGCTATTCTCACTGTTTGCTAACCATATAGCTTCATCCTCACTCTCTGCCTCAGTAGTGCAATATGCAAACAATACCACTATTATATGTGCCTCCCCCACCCTACAGGAGCTAAAAAACATAACCCAGAAAAACTTTTTCCTTAGCAGAAGCATGGTTCACTAACAACTTATTCTCAATCCCCCCAAAAAAACCCCTCTTTTTAGCCCTGGTAGATCTCCTCCACTAAGTAATGACCATAACATCTAAAGATAACATACAAATCACCCCAACAACACGCACAACTATTGGGTGTTATCTAAAATTTGACTTTCATATAGCCCAAACAATTAAAGTTAACAAAAAGCTTGGTCTCCTATACAGGAACAGACTGTTCATCACTAAACCTACCAAAGCCACCTTAGCAAGAACTCTCCTCATCCATTCTCCTTTACACCTCCCCTATCTTCACTAACCTTTGCCACACTGAACTAAGCAAACGAATCCTGCTACAACAAGACTGCCAAGTTTGCTACCAATGCTTCTAGATCCATCACTGTCTAGCACTCAAGCAACTTAACTGGCTTGAGTTACCCCAGCTTCTCCTACTTGACCAACTCTCTAACTCACAAGCTCTACTACTTTCCCAACAAAACCCCTGCACTTCAGAATCTAATTCCCCTACACCACCACTAGAAAGATCTAGTTAGAAACACATCATCCAAACATAAAAAAATGATGCTGGTAAATCTCTCTATGCCAGCACCTGGAATTCACTTCCTTGCCACTTAAACTTCCACCACCCCTACCTCGAGTTTCTCAAAACCCACTACAATAACTGGCATTGCTCGCGTTACCCTGCAGGCTAAGCCACACCACTACACTGTTGCTAGGATTCTGCTAATGATCATAAGGTTGCTCCCCAAGTCCCACTTGTACAAAAGTTTGTACATGGTTATTGCTTGCCACCAGAAATTTAGATAGTCAATCACTGCTGTCCATACTCGTACAAATGTTTTAACATGTATGGCTTGATTTTCTTCTTTGGTACAATTCCAGTCTCCTTCAAACTGGAGTAGTGTTGAGCTTCTCTTCCCAGGCCTACCTATGCTAACATGTATTGTACTAGGTTTCATTTTGTGACACTGTCTCCTTTTAACTGTATTAATGTCTGGAGCTTTTCTCCCTGGGCCTCCACTGAAAATGGACCGGTGTCCAGTCGGACTTTCCCAGTAAACAAATGTTAAATTGGAGTAAAATCAGCTCTACGTTTAATGAAGTGAAAGCATGAGATGGTGGTCACAATCCCCCAGGGATGTTGCCATGTCACTCCAATATTAGACTTATACTGTAGCATCCGGGTATATCCTGGAATCTTTTACAGGAAAGGTCTTGCTGTTGAGACTTGAGCTATAAAAGACCGTCGGTGGCAGTACTGATGCAAGAGCCAAGTGTACCATGAGTGGCATCCTTTCCTTTCTTCCCATGCCACTGCTCTTCAGAGCACTACTGCTTAGGTGGGAGATTAAAATGCCCTAGATGGCTGGCTGACGGGCATATCAACCATTCGCCTTTTATTAATGCTGCTGCATATGGTACCAGTAAAGTCCATGAACTGGTGTAGGAAAAATTGCATCCGTTTTGGCCTCCTTAACACAGCAGGCAATCACTGCATGGGGTGAAGTAGCATCGGCAACCATTGCCTTCTATCTATGATGGACACGGTGGCTGCCTGAAGATCTTGTATATTGTATTTCCTATCATTAGTAATGCACCTTAATGTTGTCAGACTTGCACTTGTAGCCAACATGTGCAACCTGAAATGGCATATTTGTGAGGATGGCTACAATGCTTTTGGTGATTCATAGTTTGCTATAGCCTCACTGACCTTTTATGGTGCAGACTGTATCTGTAGCCTTTGTTTGGTTTCCATTAGTTTCCAAAATAACACTAGGGAAGGAACAAAACACGTACAATATCTTGCAGCATGTAAGTAGCTAATGTTTTAAAGGATGCAGCCACTAGCACTGTGGTAAGGGTACTGCAGCAGCCTAATTGGCAAAATATCAGGCTGTGAGTATCCTGTGCCTGCAGTGTATATTGGCACCTTTGGACCAGTGCTATTCCTCCCTCACCATAGCCTGCCTTGGACATAGACCAACTAGGCGGCCACCTAGGGTGTTGCTCTAGCAGGGGCACTTTTCCAGTAATCTGGATGGTGTAGGTATGCCAGGATGGGGGCACCAAGTGGTGTGGAGCCCTCTTGCCTAGTGTACCAGTTGACCAAAGGCTTGGTCCTGTCTCTCTGTGCAATCTCTGCCCTTTAAGGGGGATCCCCTTGCAGCAGGACTGGCACCACCTCCTCACAGTATGCTCTAGTTTACATTACACCATTGCTGTATAACTATGCCCTTTTTAGGCATTGGCAGTACAAACAGTGCAGTGCATAAGATTTTAACTGGACTGCAATGCATAAGACTAACTGCACTGTATAGTTGCAGACCACCAAAAAGTGATTTGATAGGCAGATATGTAGGAAACTGTATGCAGAATTGGTGCAACCTTCAATGACCAGGGTGATGGTGAATTTGCTGACAAATAGAGCTTCACTGTCGCTGTGAAATCTAGCATATCTCCCAACTATCAAAAGGGACCAGGTCTTAGTGGCACTTGCTAAGGCCAAAAGCACTGCTTCAGTGGATCCCAACAATCTCAATTTGTGTCCTAAATAGCCTAAAACATGACCCAGCAGGACCACCTTGAGGCATTCTTCAAAAGAGGGTATATGCCAGGTGAATGGAGGGCTGCAGCCATCCATCTTAAGGATGGACAATATCCCCCCCTGCTATTGGCCAACTTTTTCAATTGACTGTAATCTCCACATACCTCAGTGGATTGCTGGCTCATAAGACCCAAGAATTCAAGATTCCTGGTACTACCTTCACCAGGAAGACCAGTCACCAGTGGAATACCCCAGGCTTCTTGTTCCTGCTCCTTTTTGGCCTCTACTTGGAAGCGAAGGCTAATGCCGAAGGCCTTTAGCTCACAAAGTTCGAAGACTGCTACTAATTTTACAGTAATCCAGAAGGATCGCAAAATTCTACAAGAGGTTCTAATGCAAGCAAAATGACTGCCAAAGCCATCAATAAAAACTCTGCAAGTAAATGCATTGGTGCCCTTTTTGGAAATCCCCCACCCAGACTTAATTACTACTTTGATTTAACCCAAGGAACCTTGTAGGTACAAGCCGGAGGGGACAGTGCAGTTAGGCAGTTGCAACACTTGGAATGCCTTCAAGGTTCCTCACCAGGAGAATCCAGGGTATGAATACCCTGTCCTACACAGATCTCCTCAAGGCCCTATCTCTGTACTCTTGTGCATCTGAAATGGCACAAGAAATGCCAGATCCACGGACCTGTTCTTTGCCTCTAATGCAGTGATCCGTGTCGTGCACTATGGACTCTTCCCTATCTGAGTTCATTCCTGATTTTGTTCAAAGGAAACCCTTTTTATCATTGGAAGGTAAACTGCAAATTCACCTCCAGTCTGGCCTACATGTCTCTGGACAGAGGTCATCAGTAAATAAATTTAATCCCAAAACTAACATAGCCCCACACCGTGTGCTTTGTAGGCTACTGCTTTTTAGGTGTGTTGCATATAGATTCTAATGGACTCCTATGCATCATGTACCTAGGCTAGAAGTCTGCCCCTTCCACTGCATACTCTAACCACTGGGCTACCCCACTGTCCAAGAGTGCCTCTAATGCAGGTAAACACCAGTATGCTATTAGTGTCCCATTATTCTCGTGCATCTGCCCAGTGATGTCCTCCAAAGGTCCTGGATGGCTGAGACTGGTCTTTACTGAGGACAGTATCCTGCTATAGGTGGATACTGGTTATTGATCCACTTGGCCTCTACAAAATTGTGACATGGTTGGCCTGGTCATACCTCTCAACCATACCAAATTCCTCTGTTTAGAGTTTGAGGGTAAAATAATGGGGTGCTACAAATTCCTGAGTGGTTCCCTTGATTCAATTTTTTTTATTTACAAATTGAAGTTTTGGCGGATGTCGTGCAGTAGCAGCGTACCCCACAATGTTTCTCTCCTCTACCAAACTGCTTCCGGTTGGGGTCAGGAATAAAAAAGTGAGCTATCAGCAGGGGCTGGTGGCAGCCTCAGCTTTCCAATCCATTGATGAATGCTTTTTTTTCCGGAGTATCGGTAGTCTTTCTGCCTTTGCTTGCCCCATAGTGAAGGGGCCGAAGTGCTGATCAGGGATGCTCAAGGCTATCATTACCACCATCCTAATCCTGCATCTTTTGAGCCCGATGAGTTGATCCACTGAGCCCTTGAATTTGTGAGGGAGCCCAGTGCTACAAGGACAAGAAGTTGAGGCCATTGGGGAAGTACCACCAGGCACTAATGGAGCTGAAGGGTCTACTGGGCTATGGGGAACACAATTCTGGTGCAGCCACCTAAAATGAGCCAAGAACTGGAGAAGGTGGTAGTGGTCTGACAGGTAAGGTTCTAGGAATGTTGGTCTGTACTGCTTAACATCTAATGTTAAATCTGAAAATTCTGAACTTGTGGTTTGAAGACATTTCTAATATTTGGGGGAGGCCATCTTGCAATTGATATTGTATTTGGGATCACAAAGCATTTTCTGAAATTGCTGTAAGGAGATGCATGTTTCACGACTCTTGTGAGGAAAGCTAGGACTTGGCATTTCTTTTGCCTTCCCCAGATGCTATCCATGTTAATAGCTGAATTTTCCATAAAGGCTGCAGATGTACTGTCCTGGGCTTTAGAGGTGAAAGATCATTCCCTAAACTAGACTAGTGGATGTTTTTAGTTTAACCTTGGCTGGGTTGTCAGATTCCGTAGTATTAATGGGAGTTTTTTTAGCCTTGGTAAAGAGGTTTGACAACATGCATCATGAGCACCTGCATATTTCTCAACTGTACAGATTTTTGCAGAATGTCTAGACTTTTCCCTCATGGTCTGCTTTCCATAAAATTGTGGTTTTCTGGTAAATAGTGGCAAATCCTTTAGACAGTTAGAAAATAACAGACATTTGAGTTTGACTTCATACCCTTCAGGAAATTCATGCTAATGCAAAACCTGTCAACTTTCTAAGTTTGTTTTGTCTTTTCGGCTTTTCCTGGTTAGGGGTCGCCACAGCGGAACTCTGCTAATGATCGGCAGTAGATTTTTTATGGTGCAGTGTTGCCAGCCCAACCTTCAGCGAAGGCACGTCCATTCACACATGTCTTTCGGAGGCCACTCTGCCATGGGGAGGACATGTAGACTCCAGAAGGCACTCCAGCCGTGAATTGAACAGGAGACCCTCTTGCTGTGCTGCAACAAAGCTACCGCTGTACCACCGTGGCTTCCTACTTTCTAAGTTTATAATATTTAAAAAATTGTCCCTATTTTTTGGGCCTTTTGTCCCTCGCTTTGTCCAAATTTCTTGCTCTGAGGTTGAGAGGTATGCCCAGTATCCCATACTTTTTAACACTGGTTGCCTTCACTCTAATACTGGATATGTATTCTACTTTACCACCCTTTCTGTGAACAATTTTCATAATATCTGGATTGAAATGTGTTCTCTTAATCTGGTTGTCATGCCTTCTAATTACTCAACAGTCCTTCCTACATAGCCTGTTATCATATATCCCTATTGCCATGTGCACCTATGCCATAATCCCCTTTTTAGAACTGTTAACAGATCCCTAAACCGCCAGTTACATGACTCATTCCCTCAACTCCTTCCATCTTGGTTAACTTTTAATTGGGTATCTTTGTACGATCTGAATTTCTGTGAAGTGACTTTCTTCACCTTAGGCTTACCCAAAGCTGCATACAGTCTTATGAGCAATAATGCATTACAGAGCAAGAGAACACTTGTCCTATAAACAACAACCCTAGATGTAATCCACAACATCAGCCTTGCCTTTATGGTGTCCTCTCTCTTGTGAGCTTGACAAACCCAGGCTTTTTATAATCTGCCCCAAGTTCTAGTTCTCCAGCCTCATCTCAAGTGCATCACCATGCATCTAGAAAGGTTAGAGCTGCAATCTCGTTTCCCATAATCGCTTTAGTTTTATAGCAAAGCTAACCTCATTGGATACCATGCCCAAATGATCTTTTCATGTCTTATTGAGGTGAACTCTCGTAAACCAGCCCAGAGGGACAGCACTTGTCTCTCTTCTGCCTTCTAACAATGTTTCCCTGGCTGCATAGTTTGCTGCCAACTGCTAACCCCTAACTTCTAGAAGAAACTTGCAGTGAGAGAGAAAACTAGATAATCGCATTCACATTGGGTTACTCAGATGTACAAGAACGGTCATAAAACTGGATCATGCCAGTCTGACCGCATCTTCTAGCACAAATCCACTAAGACCATTTTATTTCAGGATTTGAAGTTCTCACAATTTCTTGTTTCAAGTTGACTGGTACTTGGAGGTTTGTTAAAGAGCTCTGCTAAAAATTCCATCAACTGTTTGGATGAAGGAGCTTCTCACGTGGTTCATATTCTCAGTTGGTGGTCAATCACCCTTCATCTCTGCCATGATTAGCTTGTCTTGCCCATCTCCCTCATGTCCTGTAATCTTGGACTGGTAATCTGCTCTCCCTTAGCAAATTTCAGTAGGGAGCATTAATATAATCTTTACCAGATTCCCTGGCCACCTTTAGATGGATCTTTCTGTTTCTTTCTTACTGAAGAATGCTTCTATATTTTCTTTATGCCTGCTACTAGCCTCTCCCATTATCACCCCTCCTCATTTTGCTAACTTGTTACTGGCGTCTGCATAAGTGACACACTTTGTTCCTCCAGTTCTTGCATTTTCCCTTTGTTCACAATAGCTCTCTTCTCACACCAGCCACATTGCCCATAGTTGTCATTTATATTCCTACAAGCATTCCATGCTTACACTCTTTTTCTATTCACCAAGATTCTCTGCATTCCCATTGTTAGCCACAATTCTGGATTCTCAAGTTTTGTTTTCAGCTTGGTTACTGTAGTTGCCAGTTGAATGGGAATGCTTTGTATCAAGATATTTGTGATAGACAGGAGGAAATGGGCAGTTTGCAGTTCAGTGTTGCAAGTATATGAAGGGGAACCTTGTGTGAAGTGACCCTTGTTCTAAAGGTTCCGATGGAGCTGTAACAGTTGATGCTGAATTTCAGAACCTTTAGTTATGCTGTTTAACTTCACCTTTTTAAGCCTAACCATTCATGCTTCAATCAGACTGTGTGGCAGTTTAAGTTCGATAGAATTTCAAATGTTACTATATTTTAATATTTTTGTCCTTCAGTTTGAATTTTGATATCCCACAATTCCACTGGAGTGGGTGAGGTTACATAATTATGTATACAAACTTTGTTGATCAGCATACATATTTTTGGCAACTTGTACTATTTGTATGGGCCTTGGGCCTTTGTCCAGATGTTTCCAGGTTGGGAGGTATGGTCCTGGTTAGGACTGTGGGTGGAATTGCACAGCACTGCAGTAGTACATGGTGTCGACATACGGCAGGCCTCCTTGAATGCCTAACTTTTGTTGCATGTCCTGTTTAATTTGGGATGATATCAGGGTAGTTTTTCTGATGAGCAGCAGCCTGTTTGTACACCCATGTCAATGGCTGCAGACATTGAGAACAGTTTGGCATAGGCTGCTGTGCCCCCAGGGTTTGGGAGTGACATTGAGTTTTCATCACTTGGCAAGTAATATGCCTTAAGCATTAATGATTTTATGGTGTTGATTTGGTTTTGAAAGACTGATTTTCATCGTGTTACCCTGCTGCAGTCATCACACTTGGGTTATCCTGTCGTCAGGTGGTCCCGCAGTCTATCTGAATTCCTGGTCTGGCGTCTGTTGCTGTCACTTACCTGATGTCAGTGCGCCAGGGGTATATGAAGCATCCGCCATTTTCTTCAGTCTTTCTTGCCGCGCGGTGCCCAAAGCAGAAGCAGTTCGCAAGTGCCGGTCAGCCGACACCTGAGATTTTCGAATCTAATTTCAGTCCGAAGTCTTCAAAGCTAAGTACCCCGTTTGGGAACCTTTTCTTGCCTCTGTCCGATGTCAGAAAAGTTAACAATTGCATTTCTTGTGGGAAGCAAATACCTCAGACTTTCATTCTTGTATACCTTGCCTAGGTCCAGACCACGACGTCACTGGTTGTCTGTTTTGTGCTAGGTTCAATAAGCGAACAAAGCGACGCTTTGATTTTACACAACACTACTTCAGTAGGAAATTTAATTACACTATGCCGTTGGAGCAGCTGACTACCGGCGTGCATAAAAAAACGCCAAGATAAAGACTGGCAGCCTAGATCCAAGCCAGACTCCGAGGCCTCGGCTGGGCTGGTCGCCGGTTCTCTGGTTTTCAGTGAGGTGCCTACGCAGCCCCTGGCGACCGCAGAATTGGAACCCCAGACGCTTCAGATTCTCAAGCAGAGTACTAGGCCGACGCAGCCATTTTCTATAGGCCCTACCAACATTGCAGAAGGAGAAGCCGGTGCTGTGGAAACGCCTTCGGTTTCAGAAGGTGTCTTCAGACACGACTACTCTCGCCATAAAATCTTATGCTAAGCAAAAGACTCCTCTAAAACCAAAAAAGACTGTTCATCACTCTCCAGTACAAGGCCCCATGCCTAAGAAACAGATGCTTAAAATGGCTGAAGATTTGATTTCTTTGATCCAGGGGCTCCCAACACCCCCCCCCCAATCCCCCAGACAAAAGACCTCGACAAGAGGAGGATTGTGCCTCCTCTGACCAACTGTCTATTTCCTCATCCTCCTCTGAGGAACAGGATTACTCCTTTCCCCCTTATGAAGATTCTGATGCTGAAGATTCCATTCCCTCAGCCTCTCCCCCTGAAGACTATTCCTTTTGGGGAAACCTTACATACCACGAGGGAACATTTCCACTGGGAAGGTCAGGACTACTCCGACTCAAAGAAAAGGCTCAGTTTCTTTTACTCCCCTAGCACAGACCACTTGCTATCCCTCCAGTTTTAGACATTGTGGATGTTTACTTAGAATCTAGTCTAAATCCAGATTCTCTGCCTCCTGCTCCAGCCAAACCAGACAGAGTGCCTGACTCACACAAATTCCTTTACAAAAGCCCTGTTGCTGACCCAGAGACTAATCTCCCAGGGTCCCAAAGGGGCTAAGGCTTCTATGGCTAAAAATCCTGTACCCTCTGAAAGGGACTCCAGAGCACTAGATAGGTGGGGGAAGAAGGTTTACACTTCAGGTACTCAAGGGCACTAAATTGTCAATTTCACATGCTGAAATACCAGCAATTCCTAATGTCTCAATTTAAAACAAAAAATTAGCACGCACCATCAACAGTCTGAATTCAAGGAAATGCAGGATCTGTTGCATGCAGCTGAACAAGTGGGCAAACCTACTTTACAATGTGGATTTGATTCCTTGGAAGCTTCTTGTAGAGCAGCTGTTACAGGGTCTGTTACATGGAGGCATGCTTGGTTAAAGGAACAAACTCTGCCTGATCATGTTAAAGCAAAGTTTTTGATGCACCCTTACAGCAGGATGTCTTATTTGGCTTTAAAGCAGAAGAGGTTTTAAAGAAAATGGAGGATAAGGCAAAATCTATGCAGACTGTCAAAGATTTCTTACAGGTACAACCCCCACGCTTCAGCAGAAATTGGCCAACAAAAAAATTGGTCCTTTACCCCTCTGTGGCTTGTCGGAAGCTGGAAATACAGACGCTCAAGGGGCAGAGGTCAAGCACATCCCTTACAAATCTCACCAATGGGGCACTGCAACACAGAAGGGAGGAGAAGACTGGCCCCAAGCTACTAGAAGACAAACACAATGACTTAACCCTCAAACTGCCAAGCAAAGCTCTCTTGGCAGGCTCCCTTGGGAGGAAAATCAGCACTTTTAGCAGACAACTGGCGCATCATCAAAGGACAAATGGGTCCTAGACATTATCTCACAAGGATACAGATTCCATTTCCATACCTTGCCAAGGATAAAAGGAATGCCAAACCTGCCACAAAATCAATGGGCAGAGGCACAAAAACAAGTTACAGCTCATGGACATGAGAGCCATTCAACTGGTACCTACACAGGAGCAAGGCCAAGGATTTTACTAAAGGCTCTTTCTAGTCCCCAGAAAGGACTAGGCATGGGAGACCCATTCTGGACCTGTCAATTCTAAACACCTACTTTTAAATTCAAGATGCTAACACTACAGCAGCTTCTTCCCATGTTGAGCAAGAAGGCTTGGCTAGTAACATTGGACCTTAAGGAGGCATACCTGCATGTCCCTATCAGACAAAATTGCAGAAGATACCTCAGTTTCATTGCAGGTTCAACCCATTACCAATTCTCTGCACTGCTCTTTGGCTTATCTACTGCGCCCAGGGTCTTCACAAAATGCCTGGCGCCAGTAATTGCATACTGCAGACAAAGAGGAATTCAAATATATCCATACCTGGACGACTGCCTCATCCAAGCAGAAAGCAAGGACATTCTCTTACAACATCTGGCGTTTGTAAAACACCTTCTGAAGTTGCCTAGGGTACACAGTAAATGAGAAGAAATCAAAACTAGTGCCCTCACAATGACATTCCTGGGTGCCAGCTTGAATACAACGGCCCAGATGGCTTATCTGACGCCAGACAAACCACTACAACTAACTCGATACTTCAAAAGAATGGCAACAAAGACCCAACTCCCTGCAAGAAAAATTCTGCAGGCCTTTGGCTTCATGGCGTCTTGCATAAAGCCATCTTGCATACTACTAATACAATTTGCAAAACTGCATATGAGGAAATTACAATGGTACCTGAAAAGCGTATGGACTCAACACAGCCACAGCTTGGAAACAATGATACCTCTCATTCCCTGCCTTCAACTGGAGTTTCTATGGTGGTCACAGGCATGTCACCTCAACAAGGGTCAGCCTTTCATCTTACCCCCAGCCAGGCAAACTATGACAACAGATGCATCAGACTACACTTGGGGGGCACACATGGCAGGACAGTGCATTCAAGGCATATGGACTACAGATCAAAGAAATCTACACATCCATCAAAACGAAATGCTAGCTGCAGCCTTCAAGGACCTCTTACTTCCAGGACAGCTTATAATAAGGACAGACAACACCACAGTTGTGGTACATAAGCAAGGGGGTACACACTCCTACCCTCTATGCAGTCAAGCAATGACCTTGTGGAACATAGCACTGGCTTACCAGTTCAATTACAAGCACAATTCCTGCCAGGAAAAAATAGCACATTGGCAGACGACCTAAGCAGGAACATCATGGATCCCCACGAGTGGAAACTGGATCCGCAAGTATTTGCAATGATAACTCAAAAATGGGGGTGCCCAGACATCGACCTGTTTGCCCAGACATAGTTTTGGGGGTTGGCAAGCGGGTCCATCAGCTATCAAAATTTTGCACAAGGACATTTCACCATCAAGCTTGGAAAGTGGACGTGCACTCATTCATTTGGAAAACGTCGACAGTATATGCCTTTCCTCCATTGCCCCTTCTCACAAAGGTGCTGCTCAAAGTCGGAATGGAGACCCCGAATGATGCTCATTGCCCCAGACTGGCCATGCCAGCACTGGTACCCACTACTAAGGAACATGGCCCAGGGACCACCATGGATTTTACCACAGATTCCTCATCTGCTCACTTGGCAAGGCAGTCATTCTGCACAGCCACCTCAAAACCTTAAATTTGGCTGCATGGCAAATCACCTAAGCAACCAGCCAGCTCCTCTTTCACAAGCTGTTATGGATGTCATTCTGGAGGCCAGGAGACCCAGCACCGGGAAAGCCTACTCGGACAAATGGAAAAGATTTTGTGCCTGGAACCGAGCTAAAGGCCAAAATCCCCTTGAGCCGGACATACCTCAGATTCTACAATATTTAACTGAGATTTTACACAAAGGACTTTCTTTTTCATCTATTAAAATCCACGCCTCAGCTATTTCAGCTCACTACAACACTGATCCTCCCGTATTTTCACATCCACTTCTAAGGTAGTACCTCAGAGGGGCCAAAAACATTAGGCCTCCCAGGAGAGCACCAACACCAACTTGGGACCTCAACTTTGTTCTGGAAAAACTTGCGCTGCCACCCTTTGAGCTGCTAGCAATTACTTCAGCCAGAAGAGTCTCGAGTTACAGGCACTAATGGCAGTAGAGCCTTTCCTCATTTTTCATCAAAACAGAGAACTAACCCCTCCATGCCAAAGGTGGTATCCAGTGTGGCTCTAAATCAAACCATTCACTTGCCCACTTTCTTCCCAAATCCACAGAACAAAGGAGACTCCTGCACTTCTTGGACATTCACAGGCAACTACATTACTACTTGGATAAAACTAAGGTTTTCAGAAAATCTGACCAACTTTTTGTATCCTATGCAACAGCATCACAAGGAAAGGCCATCTCAAAACAGACCATTTCCGAATGGATAGCACATTGCATACGTTTTTGCTACACCCATCATGGAAAAACAGTTCCTGCTAGCATAAGACCCCACTCCACTAGGGCAGCAGCTACATCTACAGCCTTCCTCAGGGGGGTGCCAACCAAGGATATTCTGGAAGCTGCAACTTGGAGTTCAGTACACACCTTTACCAAACACCATCACTTACCACTTTACTGCCTTCGCCACTGCAGTTTTGCAGGGCCTTCTAGCCTCCTCTAACCCTGTGACTCCACCTCCCATCCTTAGCTTTGGGATTCAACCCAAGTGTGACTGCAGCGGGGTAACACGATGAACATGGTACAGTTTTGTACCTACCATAAATGTAGATGTTGGTGTATACCCTGCTGCAGTCCAGGTTACCCTCCCTCCATCCCCTCTGACCTAGCTGAAACCTTTCTATACCTTTAAAATCTGATGCAGCCTTTAGGGTGTATTTGCTTATAGCTGGAGGTATGTTTTGTTAGTACCAATAATAAAAGTTTAGCACAATCTACTGACCACCTTTTGGGGGGGCACCTGACATCTGGGGCAAGAAAAACTGAAGAAAATGGTGTCTGATGCCTCTTGTGTACCCCGGGTGTCAGATGCCTCTTGTATACCCCTGGCGCACTGACGTCAGGGAAGAAGCGACAGCAACCGACGCCAGACCAAGACTTTGGAGTTCAGGCTGACTGCGGGACCGCCTGATGACAGGAATTCAGGCAGACTGCGGGGACCGCCTGATGACAGGATAACCCAAGTGTGACTGCAGCAGGGTATACATTCTAACATTGACATTTATGGTAGGTACAAAACTGTACTTTTTGATGCTGCAGTGAGGCAGTAGCTTTCTCCCATGTTTGAGCCCAAGGTCCATGAGAAAGTGGATGCATCCACTATTTGAACAGAGGTGTTTGTCCAGGAATCTTGATGCCTGCAGATTTGAGACTGTGTAGGATTCCCAGTCTACAGAGGGGTAATTAGTCTTCATAGGTTGGGTATGGTCTCCAGTAGGTTGAGGTATGCATTTTGAGTCTCTTGTAACACTGAGGGTGACCTATAGCTGGCTAGGATATGGTCCAGGATTTTTGTGTATGGGGATTGGTACATCATCCCTTGTTTTATGTTTACGCATCCTCCTCTAGCCCTGGTCTGTGCAGCTACTGATCCAAAAGTGGCAGTCACTGAAATCTTGCACTGCTGGGGTATTCTCTGCCGGTTTTAAACAAGGCCTGTAGCTGCATAGGTCCCTGTATTTGAGTGTTGAGGGCTTGGATAGTGTATTTGGGCTGCTTGCATTGAGCAGTGCACATCTTTAGGTTTACTTTTTATGTCCGTTTAGCATGGCCTAAAGACTATTTTTTGTTTTTAAATTAGCGAACAATGACGCCAGAAAGACTGCCCATTGGTAATTTGCTGCTTAGTGCTAGGATCATACCAGCCTGGGAGTCTCCATGTAATGCAGGGATGTACATCTGCAGTAATTTACACCTCCATGGTCTGAATCCTAGTACCTGTGGTGTAACTGCTTGAGTTTGTGATTAGGCGAGTCCTGGCTAAAGATGAGCAACTGTTGTCTTTAGCACTCTATGCATAGTACAATGAGGTTCCCAGTGACTAGAGTCCTGGGGAGACTTCATGTAATTCAGTATTGCTACTACTGAGCCTGTGGTGGCAAGCTGATGTTTGGTAGCCTGTCCTTTGTATGCAAGTAGCTCCAGGCATCAAACAGATCATGCAGAGTCTGCAAGCTACCAATGTGGAACTGGAGGCTGTTGTGATGAAAGGCCTCTGTTCCCCATCAGTAACAAAAGCATGGACTGTGGGATTGAACCATGCAGTCTGGTGTCTTTCTTGGAATCCCCTAGCCACATCCTTATAGGTGTAGCACTGCCCAATCAAGTGCGCACCTTTGGGCTAGTGATGGGCATGTGTATCTGTGGTGGATGCATAGACTGACCATCACAAGTACTAGACATCACCATAAACCAGATAACCAGCATGGGGCATCAGGGGGGACGTGGAATGCTGTAATTCCTGTCTCCATCTTGATCTCTCACTGAAAGTGGTGCTGGTGGCGGGGGGGGGGTTAAAGATGCTCACTGGGCAGCTGTGAACAAGGATGGCTTGGGAGATGCTGCTTACTTCCTAAAGGCCCTTTTACAATGTGATACATGCAAAATGCTACCAGCCAGCTTTCATAGCTGGGTTCTGTTGGAATGCCACTGCCACTCGCCCACCCCCATCTTTCCAGATGTGCAGTCCATGGAATTGGTATTGCAGCAGGACATGTGTTGACTTGGGCAAGGGAGGCTCTTGGTTTTGAGCAGGGCTCCAGCAGAGATCCAGCAATTCATTGGGGATTCTGGAAGAGGGGAGAGGGCAGAGTAGCAGTGGAAGGAGGAAGAGAGGTCAGGGTAGTCATGGGAGTTTTTTGTGGTTTGATGCGACTGCAGTAGTGCTCCTGCACTTGGTTGGCATAGATGTTGTTGTGCAGGAAGCATTTATCTCTTATGCCATGTGTGAATCCTAGTTCTGCCAGGGTGCTGGGCAGACACTTGTGTTAAAGCCCATGTACATTATCTATTACCTGCTAGTTAATAGACTGTGTAACATTTTGTCAGTAGGCACTGGGTGGGACTGGCCTTTAACTCCCACACTTCAAGGAGGGTGGACAGTAGTGTAAAAATTCTCTTCCTGCCATGTTATGGAAGCAGATGTGCACATCCATACAATTTTCCTTTGTCCGACATCTTGGATGTTCAAATGCCCGATATACCAATTGTCTCATGTTTCTCCTGAAGGGTCTCTGTAGCTAGAATGGTAAGAGTTGCACCACTTTGTATCCCTCAATATAGAAGTTGATGCATTCTGTGGTTCAGTTTGTGGGCCACACAGGGTAACAAGTAGCCATGTGCCATCTCCCACTCTGAAGCACCCTGGTATTTGCTGATGGTGTTGTCACTTTCCCTATACCACTTTTTATTGGCATATAGAGCAATATTGCTACTCTAGGTGATTGGTAGCCCCTCTAATCTTGTAAAGAGCTACCTGTGCAACACTTGTAGGTTCATAGGTAAGTAGTAGGCTAACTGCCCTTGTGGGCCATTTTAAGCCTATCCAATTTCCCTTATGAGCTCAACATAACCTATCCCATTTGCTTATAGTTAGCCTTACCCATTCCATGGTCAATGATTATATACTACCCCTAATAAGAATAACTAGAATCCATACCGCTCAACTTCTTAGTGCAAAATATCTTTGTATGCTTGTTGTGTTTATACTGGCTAACCCACTACCTGACCAGTCTGAATTCTCCAAGCCTCATTTGCATGTCTGTGCATTTACTTTCACTTGTATTTTCTATAGTTAATTGCATATGTCTTTTTTTTTTTTTTTTAACTTTTAAATATGTTGCTATGTGGTGTTTTACACTGGAGTATTCCAAAACTGTGAAGTGACCATCCACAGCTCATAGTCAATAGATTTGGTCTGGAAGGTACATCTGCCTTGCTGTTAATTATCTGGACATGTAAAATTGTCATTGATACATTTGGGGTTCCAAGGTATTCCTAGGCTCAAAGGTTTGTCTAGAGCTACTTTTTATAGTTTTAACATAATCCGTCTAGACACTTTGGAGTGAGGCATCTTAACACCCTTCTTCTGAAGAAAGCTTATCCTTACAATCCAAAGTCCTATGTTGGTCACTCCAGACTGCTCTCCACAGGCATCTAGCTTTGTCTTCTATAGCCAGATGACCACAGGTGGCAGTATACCTTTTAATCGTTAGGATGTCCCTGAAGATGACCACCCCAAAGAAGCAGGACCCAAGATGCCAAAACGTAGTGTCTGCTGTCTTGCCTGAGCTGAATGGGTGTCCACACCTTCCTCCAGCTCTGACGCATGCTTCAGACTTGACTGCTGCAATGCTTCATGCATTTCCTTAACTTGAAGCTTCTTGCAGATCAACCTTTCTGTGTTTGGGATTAGGTCCTTTGTAGGTGGGTACGTTTTTTTTAATTGTCAAATGTGCTAAAGACACCTCTTTGCATTCCTACCATGAGTATTTTGGATACCTTCCTAGCGATGTGAAGCTAGGGTCTACTCTGATGCCAAGAAGAGAGGTGAGAATACTAGAGCCTAAACCTTTCCATTTTCCTTTAGATACCAAAGCTGTGCCAGATGCATTTGTACATCTTGAGCACCAGATTCCTAATCCTCCCATCAAAACCTGGTAATTTTGTGTAAGGTCAATGATGTAAAAGAACCTAACTACTGATCCAGCTGTGGTGTCCATGGATGGCAAGGGAACTTCTGCCTTAAATCTAAAATCATCCCTATGTGTTGAGCATAGGGTGCTTGATTTTTGGGAAATGTACACTTCTATTTTGGCCTTTCAGGGCTCTAACTTGGTAGAAGGTTCCAACAGACTCCAGCTTGAGGAAAAGTGGAGATGGATACTGGTGTGTGGCGTAGCTGCTATTTTCAAAACAAACGTCTCCTTCCATACTGCTCTGATTACACCCCATCCCAAAATCTAAAAGTTGGTTTTCCACTTAACGGGGGGGGGGGGGTACTAGTCTAAATTACAGATGACTGCCTCCTAAGAATCCTTGACAGGGATACAACAGATCCTAAAGCATCTAAGGATGTTCTTCATCTCACATTGCTGCAGTCCTTACACTTGGGTAGTCCGCTGTCCTCGGTCGGCCCGAATATCAAAGTATAAGGCTGACGTCGGTCAAGGCGCATTTGACTGACATCAGGACGTCAGGGTACAAATGCGCATGACCGACGTCATATCCTCAGTCTTTTTTGCCGCATGGTCCGATGCAGAAGCAGCATTGCAAGTGCCGATTGGCATTCTGAGATTTTTCGATTTCGAAGTTTCAGACCGAGTTCAAAGTTGGCTAAGTACCCGTTGGGGAATATTTTAGTTTTTCTTGCCTCAGTGATTTACGGATGTCAGAAAAAGTGAATAATTGCATTTCTTGTGGGAAACAGATACCGCATAGAGATTATCATACTTTGTGTATTCCTTGTTTAGGGCCTGAGCACGACGTTGTTGGGTGTCGCTCTTGTGCTAGATTCAATAAACGCACTATAAAGAGAAGGTTGGATTGTGCCAGGTTAGTCTTTGGGAAGCGGTGCAATTATAAAATGCCGTCGGATGCTCCGGCGCGCTTCAAGAAGCACAAGGACAAAGCAGTTAAGCCTAGGCTAGAAGAACCGTCTGTACGAACGCCGGTTCTTTAGAGGTGTCGGTGGAGCCGGTGGTTCCACCGGAGGTTTCTTTGGGTTCCCAGGGAGAGACTTTGTTATTGCAGGATGTGGCCTCTCAGGAGGCAGGTCAGGCTGAAGGGGCTTCTCAGGTTACTTTACTCCCCTCCCTTCCTAGGGTGGTTAGGCCCTCTCCTTCTGTTTCCAAGGCTTCTCCCAGAGGCAGGCCAGGTTTAGCTTCAGTTGGTGTCACCCCTAGTTCTTCAGGAACTGTGCCCAAGAAGCATATGCTTAAAATGGCAGAAGATTTGATTACTTTGATTAGGGGTTCTTTGCCCCCTCTTGATAAGAGACCTAGGGTGGAGCCTGAGCCAGGGAGTTTTGAGCAGGCTTCGGATGTTTCAGAGTCTTCGGCGGAAGACTTGCAGGAGTATTCTCCTTATTCTGACTCTGATGTGGATGATTCTACTCCTTCTGCTTCTCCTCCTGAGGATTTTTCTTTTTCAGAAACTCTTCATTCTATGAGGGAGCATTTTAAGTGGGAAGGTCAGGACTTCTCTGATTCCAGGAAAAGGCTTAGGGAATTTTTTTTACCCCAGCATAGGCCTTTGGCTATACCTCCTGTTTTAGATGTGGTGGAAGATGTTTTTGCAGAGGCTTCTCTTAATCCTGATTCTTTGCCTCCTGCTCCTGTTAAACCGGATAGATATTACAGGGTGCCTGAAGCTCATAAGTATCTTTTTAAGAGTCCTAGGGCAGACCCAGAAACTGTTAGTCAGGGGCCTAAAGGTGTTAAGGCTTCTGTTGTCAAGAATCCGGTTCCTTCAGACAAAGAGGCCAAGGCTTTGGATAGATGGGGAAAGAAAGTTTATACTTCTTCCACTCTAGCTATGAGGGCTTTGAATTGCCAGTTTCACATGTTAAAATACCAAAACTATCTCCTTTCACAATTGAAGTCTAAGGTTGATGCTCTGGCGGAAGGTATTGATTGTAAAGAGTTGCAAGATTTAGTACATGTTTCTGAACAGGTGGGTAAGCATTCTTTGCAATGTGGTTTTGATGCTGTACAGGCCTCGTCTAGGGTGGCTGCCACTGGGTCAGTTCTTCGCAGGCACGCCTGGCTGAGGGATCAGAATTTATCTGACCATGTTAAAACAAGGATTTTAGATGCTCCTTTACAATCTGATGTGTTGTTTGGTTCTCCTGTTGAGACAGTTTTAAAGAAAATGGAAGACAAGTCTAAGTCTATGCAGACTGTTAAAGATTTTTTGCAGGTTCAGCCTCCAAAGTTTAGTAGAAATTGGCCTACTAAGGGGTGGATGTATCCTTCTTATGATTCCCAGTCTAGGGGTAGATCTAGACGTGGTAGGGGCAGAGCTCAGGGCTCTTTCAGGCCTAGAACAGGGAGTTCTCCTGCACAGTCTTCAGGTGAGGGCAGGGGTCAGTCCTTTCGTAAACAGACCCAATGACCTACCTTTTCAGCTGCCAGAGCCTTCTCATCTGGCAGCACCTTTGGGAGGAAGGTTGGCACTTTTTCAAGAAAATTGGAGTTTAATTACCCAAGACAGATGGGTTTTGGATATCATACACCACGGTTACAGGTTTTATTTCCATACCTTGCCTCCTTTCAAAGGCATGCCAAACGTTCCTCCTCCACAAAGAATAGAGGCTCACAAGCAAATTTCTCTGTTACTCCAAATAGGGGCCATTCAGCCGGTCCCTATGCCAGAAGTGGGCCTAGGATTTTATTCTCGCCTGTTCCTAGTACCAAAGAAAGGGAACACGTGGAGACCAATTTTGGACTTATCTATCCTCAACACTTATCTGGACATTCCCAAGTTCAAAATGTTGGCGTTACAGCAGCTTTTACCTCTGCTGGGCAAAGATCATTGGATGGTAACTTTAGATCTCAAGGAGGCTTATCTTCATGTTCCTATCAGACTGAGTTGCAGGAAGTATCTGCGTTTTCGAGCTGGGACTTCTCATTATCAGTTCTCTGCATTGCCCTTTGGCTTATCTACTGCCCAGAGTGTTCACGAAAGTTCTGGCTCCAGTGATAGCTTTCCTCAGGTTAAAAGGAATACAGATTTATCCTTATTTGGACGATTGCCTGATTCTGGCTCAAGGAAGGGACGAGCTTCTTCATCATTTGGATTATGTGATAGCAGTGCTAAGATGCCTGGGGTATTCTGTGAACGAAATAAAGTCCAGTCTAGTACCCTCTCAGGACATGTGCTTTCTGGGTGTGAGACTGAATACAGCATCCCAGATGGCCTTTTTGACCCCAGACAAACAAAAGAATCTTTCCCTTTACTTTCATCAGTTGTCTCATCAGTCCGGGCTGACTGCAAGGACAGTCCTTCAAGCCTTAGGGTTCATGGCATCTTGTATTCTGGTGCTTCCCAATGCCAAACTGCATATGAGGAAGCTACAATGGTATCTCAAAAATTTATGGACACAGCACTGCCAGGATTTGGACACTGTCATTCAAATAATACCTTGTATTCAAAAGGAATTTTTGTGGTGGGCTCAGGAATGTCACCTAAACAAGGGACTCTCTGTGACCCGGCCAGAGGCAAGTCAGATTCTAACGACAGATGCCTCAGACAAAGCTTGGGGAGCTCATCTGAATGGAAAGTGGATACAAGACAAGTGGCCTGCCAGACTACAACATCTACATATCAACTTGAAAGAGATGTTAGCAGTCCAGTTTGCATTAATAGCTTTCAAGGATTTACTTCTTCCAGGGCAGGTGTTGATTCTAACAGACAACACAACTGTCATGTGGTACATCAACAAGCAAGGCGGAACACATTCTTATCCTCTATGCAGGCTAGCAATGATTTTGTGGGAGACTGCTCTCAGTTTACAGCTAAATCTTCAGGCAAGGTTTCTGCCGGGAGCACAGAACTCCTTAGCAGATGTGTTGAGCAGACAAATTATGGATCCCCACGAGTTGAAATTGGATCCTCATGTATTTCAGAAATTGACAGTGTCATGGGGAACTCCAGACATAGATCTGTTCGCTTCCCCACTAAACCACCAGCTGCCAAAGTTTTGCACAAAAAGGTTTCATCCCACAGCTTGGAAAGTGGATGCTCTTTCTTTCAATTGGAGCAATCTTCATGTGTATGCCTTTCCGCCTCTGCCTCTCCTCCCAAAGGTACTACTAAAGGCCAGACAAGACAAGCCAAGGATGATTTTGATAGCTCCAGATTGGCCTCGACAGCATTGGTACCCATTACTGAGGAGCCTGGTGTGGAAGCCTCCATGGCCTTTGCCTTGATTCCACACCTGTTGTCTCAGGAGGACAGTCATTTGCTCAATGTCAAGCTTCACTCTCTGCACCTAACAGCCTGGCATATTCTGTTTTGAACCATAGTGGGCCTCCACTTCCACAGCAAGTTTTGAATGTTATTTTGGAAGCTAGAAGGCCTAGTACAAGGAAAGTGTACGCAGATAAATGGAAGAGATTTTTATTTTGGAGTGCAGCAAAGGATTTTGATGTTTCTGAGCCTAATTTAAGTGTGGCTCTTCAATATCTTACTGAGTTACTGGACAAAGGTTTGTCCTTCTCTTCTATTAAGGTTCATGCTGCAGCAATTTCGCTCACTATGATTGTGACCCACCATTGTTTTCTCATCCTTTGTTCAAGCAATTTCTTAGAGGGGCAAAGAATATAAGACCCCACGAAGAGCTCCTACTCCTGCTTGGGATCTCAATTTTGTGTTGGAGAAACTCACTCTACAACCTTTTGAGCCTGCAGCTACTGCTGAATTAAAGTTTTATCATGGAAGACTGCTTTTTGTTGGCTATTACCTCTGCAAGAAGGGTTTCTGAGTTGCAGGCCCTTATGGCAGTTGAGCCTTTCTTAATTTTCCATAAGGATAGGGTATATTTACGTACTAATCCTTCCTTTATGCCTAAAGTGGTTTCTAGTGTGGCTTTAAACCAAACTATTCATTTGCCTACCTTTTATGCAAATCCCCAAAATAAAGGGGAAAAGATTTTGCACACTTTAGATGTACACAGGCAGTTGCGATATTATTTGGACAGAACTAAAGGGTTCAGGCAGTCTCAGCAGTTATTTGTTTCTTTTGCTTTGAGTTCTCAGGGCAAGCCTGTGTCAAAACAAACTATTTCTAAGTGGATTGGGTTTTGCATTGCTTTCTGTTATTCCCATCATGGCAAGGAAGTTCCAGCTGGGATTAGGCCTCATTCCACTAGGGCTACTGCCACTTAACAGCTTTTTGAGAGGGGTGGCAACTAAGGATATTTTGGAGGCAGCTACTTGGAGTTCAGTGCATACTTTTTCCAGGCATTATCACCTACCACTTTACTCTAAATCCAGGGCTGGTTTTGCCACTGCTGTTTTGCAGGGCATTTTGGCAGCTCCTGCTTCCTTATAATTTGGCCATCCTCCCTTACCTCTGCTTTGGGATTCTACCCAAGTGTAAGGACTGCAGCAATGTGAGATGAAGAACATAGTACAGTTTTGTACCTACCATAAATGTAGATGTTCGAAGATCTACATTGCTGCAGTCCAATTTACCCTCCCTCCTTCCCTCTGTAGTTAGAGGTGGTTGTGTGAGTTGGGTGGTCAATTGGGTGTATATTGTATATATTGTACATATTTTTAGTGCTAGGATGGTTGGTTGTTAGTTTGCTGTCTTTTGGTTTTTGACCTTTATTTTTAGGGTCTTCTGACATCTGGGGCAAGAAAAGACTGAGGATATGACGTCGGTCATGCGCATTTGTACCCTGACGTCCTGATGTCAGTCAAATGCGCCTTGACCGACGTCAGCCTTATACTTTGATATTCGGGCCGACCGAGGACAGTGGACTACCCAAGTGTAAGGACTGCAGCAATGTAGATCTTCGAACATCTACATTTATGGTAGGTACAAAACTGTACTTTTCTGGTCATTCCCTATAGTTCTCAGAAAATGAAGGCATCTCATTGGACCAGTATCGGAGCCTCTAGTTCATGGGGCTATAGAGAGAATCAGTGGGTGCCAAAAGTATCTCTTGGAGCTGTCAAGGCTAAACAAGTCTTTATAGTTGGTTCAGAATGCTAACTGTGCAGTCCCTACTACATCATCCACCTTGGAGATGCTAGTCTTCACATATTGTGTCATGAAGGCAATGCTGTTAATGGGACAGCCGCCTGCTTTATTTCTTAGGCTTGCCTGCTGCACACAGGGTCTTCTACAATACAAAGAGCCTGGCTTTAGTAGTTGGATACTGTAGCAACCAGTTCATTCATATTTACTCTTACCTGGGTGATCACCTCATTCAGACTACCGAAAAGGAGACCTCAAGTTGTTAATCTTCATCACTGATGGGTTCGAGCCCTCAGAATAGTCTGCCTTATACCAAGCTTACGTGCACCAAAGCTGCTATCCACAGTGCCCTTCACTCGGTTACCTCAGATCTCGTTTGCTGCGCAACCATATAGCAGCTTTTCACGAGCTCTCCAGCTCTGTTACATTTTTCTAAATTTTATGTTTTTGTGGACTTCCTGTTTAGTTTGCTAATTTCTTGTATCTTTACTGCACTCTGCTCTACCCACAGGTATTTCCTTTCGTACCATTGTTGGCATCTGTCGTTCTACCCTTGTGGTATTCACAGTACCTTTGGCATTTCCCGTTTTCCTTCTTTCTTCACTTTCTTAATTTTTTTTTTTTTTGTTCCTATTGTGTCTGAAGAAAGGTACTACGGGGTTTAAACACTGCTCTTCTTGCAGTGGTAAACTCCGAATAGTGACCTTCATGAAGAGTGTGTGTATTGTTTGGGGGTTCTGCACTTATCGGTGAAACCTCCATGTGATATTTGTGCCAGCTTCAGTCAGCGGACACTGAATGAGCAGCAAAATTGATCCTTAAAGGCCTGCTTCCGTCGCCTTTTTCAGAGGCTATTTCTGCGTTGGAGGTCTCATCCCCCTCCTATGGACAAGAAATGTCCTCGCTCAGACCCCTGTTCATCGGCCAGTGATGGGGGCAAAAGCTATAAGCACAAGGCCCATAAGATTTCCACTGAGCACCATACTGCCTCCTCTGTTCCAACCACCTCTGCTCAGTTTGGCTCCAGACTACTATTGCGCCAACTACAACCTTGGCTCCAACTAGTCTGCCTCCATCTTGGCACTGACGTTCCCCATCTTCGTCCTGTCTGTTCTGACAACTTCGGAGCAGTTTACCTCCACCCCAGCTGTGACCTCTGCTCAGAGCCCGTTCTTGGCTCCGATAATTCCTTTGCTAGTTTCCAAACTGGAACAGTCTGTGCCGCACCACAAACCCAGTACTCTGCGGATCCATTTGCCGGACAAGCCTTCAGTCCCTTTTTGGACCAGCCTGCATTGGTAAGGTCCACCAGGAGCCTTAAAGAATTGGATGTGGTGCGCCTTTTTGATACTGCTGACCACCAGGGGAATTACAATTTTTCCTAGACCCCATCCCACTCTGGGCTTTGGGTCCATTACACTGGCAACCCCTACATACTCTCCTCCCTTGGATCCCTCGTTTCTCTGTTCCGAGTCTCCTATACCAGACGTCTGAGAGGGCCCCTTTCCTTGGTGCCTACAATGAGTGTCTTGAGGCCCCTTTGGGTGTCTGTTCCATCGGAACCCACCCTTCCTCAATCTCATTCTGGGGAGGGGGGTGGAACCCTCTGTTCTGGCTGTTACCGGTTCTGTCTTCGGGTATGAGGGTGACTCCCACCCAGAGTTTGCTTGAGGCTCTGTCCCTGGGGGCAGACCGTGTGGAGCAGGGTGTGACCCCAGTTCTGAAATTGTCTTCGGTTCCAGGCTCCCATTCCTCTTCAGGTAGGCCTGATTTTTGGTTGGAGAGGGTGCTTGCTTCTAGCAATCCTATGTCTGTCATCCCACCAGTTCCGTTTTGAGCCGGAGCTGTCAAAGGCCACCCCCAGGACTCGAGAGCACAAGACCCAGGAAACCCCTGTTCAGAGTATTTCCCTTTCTGTCTTTGGATGCTCCCACTGAAGAACCCCTCAAACTGGTGTGCAAGAGCAAACGCATGGACTCCCCAGAGGAGTCCCTCGCAGAAGATAGACTATGGTGATGGGGAAGGATCCCCACAGCCCCCCCACCCCCCCGACTATCTCTTATGTGGAGACATCCTGGAAATCTCGAAACAGAGGGATGACTGGAAGCCCACCAATCCCTTCCTTGGAGGAATCCGTATTCCTGCAGGCCTTCCGCTCTCTGCCCTTCTGCCCTCTACTACTTGGGTGACCCCCCCCCCGCCGATGAGTTGGTCAAGCTCATTGCGCAGCGGGCATGGAAGAACCCTGACACCGTTGAGGCCATCCCTAGGATATCCGGTAAGATATCCTCCCTCCAGAGGATTAACACAAATGGTCCAGAGGTTTGCCAGTAGATGCTATGGTGGTGGCGGCAGCCATGAAAAAGGACCCTGTGGAGGAAAGTCCTGCTGTTCACCCACCCAGTAGAGTCCTGGGTGGTGGGTTAGGGAAGCAAGTTTTTGAGTGTGACCTTTGCGGTCAGGTCTCTGAACTTTTTTGCACATGCTCCAGAGATCTAGTCACCGAACTCTCTGGAACCCTCTATCAAGTTTTGGACAGTGCACATGATAAAGTTGCTTCCCAACTTGCCACCCTATAGTAGATATCCAGTTTTTCCATGAGGTTGCCGTCCCATGCAACCGAAGGAGCTTCTAGAGCTGTGGGTGCAGGCAAGTCAGATGCCATGCCTGAATGTGCATTTGTGACCTCGCAGACTCACAAATCTTTCTGTTTTAAACGCCCCTATCAAACCAGCAGCTCTGTTCAGTGCCAAGGTCAAGGATACATTAGCCAGGTGCGAGCAGGATGAGAAGACCTTGTCCGCCGTGGGCCTACGTTTCTCCAAACCTCCATTCCTTTTCCAGGAACCAGAGGAGTGGGAAGATGTGGCACAAGAAGTCTCTGTCCTTTCTGTGACGCACATGGTGAGGACTCCCCCAGAGGCAGAGGGGGTTCCAATAATGGAAGACTCCCCTTTCAGGGCAGAGGGGGGGTCCCTGGAATCAGGACTCCAGAGATGTCTTCTCTGGGAAGACCGTATCAGCGCTCCTGAAGCCCTGCCAGATTGCTTTCCTCTGGAAGCAGTTGGGGCGCATTTCTATCTGCACCAAGCTGCTTGGCTGTCGGCATCCACTGGGAAAAATCCAACTTTCAGCCCCCAACAATTGGAATTCATAGGAGCAATATTAAACACTCAGTCAAGTCTCTTCCCCCCTCACAGGCTTCAGAGATTAAGGGCACAAGTTCAAGTGGTACTCTGTCAAAGAAAGTCTGCAAGGGAAGTTCTCCAGGTTTTGGGTTCTATGACTGCAGCCATCACAATTGTTCCCCTAGCCAGATTACATATGAGACTGCCAGTCCCAGTGGATATCCAATCTTCACCGTCTGAGCTCATGGATCCTAATCACCAACTCCTGCAAACAAGATCTCCTCTGTACTCATCCACCAAATGAAAATCTTTGGTGTCGCCACTTCCAGGATCACCAACCCAGTGCCACGGTGACCATGGACTCTTCCCATGATAGGGGGGGGGGGGTGCTTCCAGAGAAAGTCAGTCCAGGGCATGTGGTCCAGTATAGAGGCCAACTTGCATGTAAATGTCCTGGAGTTAAGAGCGGTGCTATTGGCATTGCAAGCTTTTCACCAGCTGCTCCCGTCTGGAATGATTGCTATCCAGTCTGACATGTCTGTCTGGTACAGGGATGGACTAAATCCTACCCCCTATATCACAAAGCCTTGAGAATCTGGCAGTAGGCGATGGCTTCCAACAGCTTTCTGATCGCAACTCGTATTCTGGGGAGCTCAAACGTGATTGTGGACAGACTAAGCAGATGCATCCTCCGTCCTTGTGATTGGTCTGAGTGTGATGGCAGAAATCTTCAGCTGTTGGGGCCAGCCATGCTGTGATCTTTTCACCTCCCCGTCAAACACACAATGCCGCAGCTACTTTGCCCTTTTTCCCCTCATGGGGAGTCGCCAAGAGACTCTTTGATTCATGATTGGCCCACTGATTTCCTTTATGCTTCTCCTCAGATTCCCCCGAGTCCTCTTTTCTAAAAGCATTTCGGTTGAGAAACAAGGTGATCCTCCAACCTCCTTGGATCCTAGATGCTCATAATTACCTCATATCTCACCCACAAGGGAAGACTCCCCCGAATCTGTCCACTCAAGCTGACTGCTTGGTTTCTCCACTTCTGTTAGTTTCCAGGCAGGAAACCCTTTCTTTGTCCGTCCGTGAGATTATCCTGGCCTCACCTAAACCATCCTCCAGTAAACTTTACAGGGACAAATGGAAAAGATTCACTATTTGGTCACACCATCTGGAGCTAGATCCGTTCTCTGCTCCTGTAGCTATTCATTATCTTGCTGAGCTGTTCGACAATGGTGCATCAGCTTCTACCATTCAAGTTCATCTAGCAGCTGTTTCCAACTTTCATAATGGGTTAGATGGAGTTCTGCTTATTTCCACCCAACTCTCCAAGACCTTCCTCAAGGGAATATTCCACAGCAGACCTCCCATCAGGCAGCCAGTGGAGGCATGGAATCTCTCCCAGGTTCTCCAGTCTCTCTACCCCCTTTTGAGCCTGCGGCAGCATGTGATCTAAAATTCCTGTCATGGAAATCCTTATTTCTGGTGGCGGTCACTTCAGCCAGACTAATATCTGCTTTGCAAGCCTTGTGTATCAAGAGCCCTTGTCTGATCTTCCATAAGGACAGAGTATCACTTCGTACTAACCCATCCTTTCTCCCCAAGGTGGTTTCTGACTTTTTTTTATTCAGTCTATTGAGCTCCCTGTATTCTTTCCAAATTATTCAAACAAGGGAGAATACTGCCTACATTCATTGGATGTTCATAGACAATTATGTTTCTACCCGGACAGTCCTTTCGCAAGTCAGACCAACTTTACATTTCCTTTGCGGGCCCTAGAATGGATGGGAGGTGCAGTATCAAAAGTTACCTTGTCAAAATGGCTCAGATTGCATTAGCTTTTCATATTCTCTTACGAATGAATCTGGTACGCCTGGTCAAATCAAAGCTCCCTCAACTAGGACTATTGCAGCATCTGTTGCCTTCCACTCTAGGGCCTCCATGGATGACACCTCTGCAGCTGCCACTTGGGACTAAACCCCATACTTTTATCAAGCATTACAAATTGGATATGATCTCCAGGGGAAGAGTGGCCTTTGATTCAATGGTTCTCAGGAATGTTGTTGAGGGCCACAGGTTCTCCAAGTAGCTTGGGATTCTCTCCCATCCGTGATGAATAGGAAGATTAACTTCAGATAAAGAAGTTATGTCTTACCATAATGTTCCATCTGAGTTGTTTATCTTCTAGTCATCACACCCTCCCACCAAAGGCTCCTAGTGGATCTTCTGGGTCTTTGGTGTTTCAGGGTTTCTGCGCAGAGATGGCCTCCCGATTTGCTGGTTCTATATGTTGCATACAAAGTCCATCTGCGGTAACTGAGTGAAGGGCATTGTGGGGAGCAGCTTCGCTTGGGTTTTTGTGCACGCAAGCTGGTATAAGGAAGGCTCTGTTCCGAGGGCTCTGAAACAAATCCATCGGTGATGAAAGATCATCAACTCAGAACGTTATGGTAAGACATAACTGCCCTGCAGTCTACTCAATTACTAAACTTTGGGTTTCTGTCATTGGCCTGGGTCAGTTAACCTACTTGGTCCTTGGCTGCCCCAGTCAGATTCTTGAGAAAAGGTGCTATTTATTACCTTTTCAACTCCGTTCAGCAGCAGAATTGGATTACCAGAGAATGGCTTGTAACCTAATGCCCACACTCTGTATCATAACACTTCACTGCCTTCCAGCAGGAGAATATTTCATGGTGAATCTAATGGGTGAAAACTTTGGAGGGACCGGGGGTCCCTTTTTAAGTAAGCTCTAGTCACTGGAGATTCCTTGAATATATCCTTTTTCAGAGAAGTAAATAATTCAGGAGACCTTGAACAAAATTCAGAACAAACAAATATTAAGGAGGCAGTGGTTGTAGCTTGTACCTTGGAAGTATTCAAACAAGGGATGCTATGATCCTCTAATAAGACGGTCATGGTATATCAAAGCAGGAGGGGACCCACAGCATGGTATCTTATGTTATATGTCAGGAAGATGCTGCCAGATCTGCTAAACTGAACAGAAGCAGGCTATTGAGTGGATGTTGAGCAGGGACACCTTTTCAGGACTAGGCCCTCAGGTGGGTTGCACCTTTCACTTTCAAAACTAAGACACCAAGAATATCGGATTCTTTTAAACCATCCTTTATTCTCTAACCTGAGAACAGACTTTGACTGAGGTGGTATTTGTATCCCAAGTATGAAAAAAATGGACTGGTACCACTAACTTGGGTTGCAGACTTTTCTCCAGAACAAGGCTTTGCTCTTGCGTTCAGAGTAGGTTAGGATACATGTAAAATTTAAAGCTGTGTCCATGGTCCCCAGTTACCTTTACAAATCTGGCTTGTGTTTCATTGAAAGTACATAATATGTTTGCCCTGGAATCTGCTTCACTGGTAGTGCACAGACAATCTCTTTAAATCAGCTGGAACTCTTCTGTCTTGTTTTAACTGTGCTGTAGAAATAACACTGGTGGAGACAGCAGTTTATCTTTTATTTTACATAATTTTCCCATTTGCCATAATGCATGTCAAAAAGATTTTTGACTTGGAAGCCTTTTTCATAGGCAAAACTCCCATCCTCATGTTCTCAAGGGCAGAAGTGCTACCAGTTAAATGTTTTGTTCAGCCTCAGTATTGCTCCCTACTCACAAAGCAAAGGAGAAAGGATTCTACATGTATTGCATGTGCAACAGATCTAACCAACTCATGTTCTCAAGGGCAGAAGTGCTACCAGTTAAATGTTTTGTTCAGCCTCAGTATTGCTCCCTACCTCACAAAGCAAAGGAGAAAGGATTCTACATGTATTGCATGTGCAACAGATCTAACCAAGGAGAAGCACATATCCATTACAAAGGGCAGAGGACAGGCCTCTGTTAAAACAGGCTATTCTGGAATTCACTGCATCAGGGGATGTTGGACACTACTACATCCTTCTGGGTTCTTCTGGTTGTGCAGTTCCCTGGAGGCACTTGCCACATGTGCAGTCAGTGCTCTGGCACCTACCAGACAAATTTAAAGATGACAGATGGGCATCCTCTCATACCACAGGGGTCCTGATGCCTGGATGGGAGCGCATCAACCTAGCTGAGAGGAAATTTGGCTGTCTCAACACCACAATCCATGTAGGAGTTTCTTGCACATTGTTATAAAAGTGAGGTACATGATTTAATCAGTTTAGTCTCCCTAACTTTAACTTGTTTTGCAAAGCGATTTGTATTAAGTTCGTAGTCTGATGCAGTGTGGCCTTGCCCTATGGTGAAGAATAGGGAAGGGGTGCCCTCACAATTCCCTCCCAAAAGCTGACATTTCAGGCACTCTTGGATCTTTTGTGTCCTGTACTAGCTACATCACTATACCCTTTACTCGTACAAACTTTGTCGTGCATTGGCTACCTTAATGCAGTATATTAGTTATATTTACCTCTCAAATCATAGTATCCATGTAGGTTATCAGTTGCTCAAGACTTGCACAAGTGTTGCTTTTTTTCTGTTTTCAGGGAGTGGCACGGTCCTTTTCATTTACAAGCAATTTAAATCTTGTAAAACTGAAGGTGAATGGAGGAAGTGTTTTGGCTTACTTGGCATCTGAAAAGGACTGCAGCTGCCAAACTCTTTTTTTTTTTAGGGGAACAGTAGTAGTTATCCCTGTAGCAAGTGCTTAAGCTATAAATGTCATTCCCTAAAGTAAAGATTTTGACTATCCATCTGAGACTTCCTTCAGAGGGCTGTTTTTGCACCCACTATTCCTCTTCAGATGGTTGTTTTTGGAACCATCAGTACTGTAACCCAAGATCTGTATAAGCATGACTCTTTCAAAGAATGCATCTCCAGTCCATTATGGATAGGCAGTACTTATCCCTGCCACTACACAGGCTGCCAGATCAGTTGAAGACCTGCTGGAGGCTATCCCTGGCAAAGGATGACCCAAGTAGAAATTTGGAAATCTGATTGGTACCAGATTGCACCCTCTGAATTGACCATTCTAAGCCTGGTACTGGCCTCTCTAGAATGGGTTGTCTTGGCACTTAATTGCTTGCTGTCGGTCCATAAGTATCAGTGGTGACCACAGTAGTGCTAGACATAACTTCTGTCATTGTGATGCCTATGAAGTCACTATAGGGAAGAAGAAAAAAAGTGGATGAATGCTTTTAGATTTCTTGAAGGAAAGAAGGCTGGCATTAAACCCATGTCTCTCTTAGACCGAGGCATAAAACCCAGAATTATTCCTAGTTCTGGTAATTCTTGTGTAGCCTGTCAACTTGGACTATGGTCTGGGATTGAAGGCCTTGACTATCTTTTATGGTGGACAAGCTAGTTAGCATTAAAGGCGATGCTGTTTACCTCAAGGTGATGTGACGAATTGTCCTCTTGGAAGCAGTTTCCAGAGTAAGAGATGGCTGTCCAGTTCTCTGCAGATGTTTAGCCATTGCTCTTGTCATAGGTAGATCTTTTTAGAGATCTGCCCACTATAAAATCATCCCACCACTGTGGATTTCAGTTGGCCCAGGCTCTCTAGATCTAGGGCTGTAAAGATGCCATTGCTTTCATAAGGGGACTGGCCTTGAAGGGGAATAACATTTCTATGCCATTCTGTAGTTGGAATCTTCAACCGTACATCTGTTTTTCATTTTGGGATGGATATCCTGCAGAGACTCGCACTCTTGCTGGCTGGCATTATTGTACTGACATTTGTGCCAGTGTACACGGGACACCATAAAATTATTCTGTCTAGGTGGACATAACTTGTACTGTGCTGTCTAGATTTTCCTCCACACACTGCCTTTATCAAGTTGCCCATGCTGGCCATAACTTTGAAAAGATTGTGTTCCTTTACCTGGACAAATGGCTCCTGATACATCTGGGATTATGCCTTTATCTGTCTTCTCACCTTTTGCATTCTGCAGGGGTGACCATGACGTAGGTAGTCTCTTGCTCAGAATTTTATTGGTGTGAAGTTGGGACTGTTGACGTTGGCCATGTCCAAGCTCTGACTCTTATCGTTATGTCCAGAAAGTGCATCTGTCTTTATGGTGCTGCTTACATTCCTGAAGCTGTGGGGGTGTCTGACAGTAAGTGTAGAGGCACAGCCCTCAACTGATCACAGAAAAAATATGCTTTTTAGCTGCCTGCTGCTCCAACCCTGAAATTGGGAACAGTCTTTTCTGTGACTGTTACTTTCTGCAACCAAATCCATTAGAGTGCCCTGCCTATGCACTTATAACAGGTGGAGTTGAGTGAAGATTCTGACCCCCTCAAATTTTCTAGAGACCAGTCCTTGCCCAGCTAGGCTAATGTAAAGCAATACTGTAGTTCCACACCACTTGAAGGACACTGGTAATCTTGTAGCAGATCATAAAAAGTGGCATCATTCTGTCCCAGTCCTGTTTTCAGGGACGGGAGCAAGTGGGTGACTAATCTGGCCCTTTCTGAAAAGGGCATGCAGGAGATTGACCACAAAACTGTCCCCTCCTCTTCTGTAAGGTATGAGAAGGATGTGGAAGATGCAGTTATTTCATGACCCAAGGGATAAGATGTAAGCACTTCTGCCATGATTTCAAATGTTGTGGAAGAAAGACAGCTAGGATCCCAGTGTGTTCCTCTGCCTAACTTTTACTTGATCTGCTGGGGTTGTTATGGTTTGTTTATAGCTACCAAAATGCTATCTTGTTCTTCCTGAGTAGAGTGGTACCTTGTGCAACCTCGTCAGATTGTTGGTTGATAGGTTGTGACTTTAGCATCTGGCTTTGTGCAACACAAGACTGTGAAGGTCAGTCCCCTCCTGACTTTATGGACTGGATTGTAGTTTACCACAAGGTGATAAAGGAGCTTCCTGAAGAATAACTATCTTTCACATGGAAGAACCTCTGCACATCTCGTATTCTGGTTGACCATTTTCCTGCTAGCTTGGCTACATTTCATGCTAACATCTTAGAAATACTTTTGTGCTCATCCACTTCGCTTGGTTCTCTATCCTTTTTTTATAGAGAACTAGAGGCAGTACTTCAAAAGATAGGATGCCCTTTAGGGCAGTACATCTAGGACCATAGTATGTTGTAGCAGTTTCCCATTCTACAAAAAGTCTTTTCTGCCAGAAATTGCTTCAAAGTTGTCCCCAATCCAGGAGAAATGGAGCATGAACTTCACCTGGCTGTGCACTGGGAGCTTGTGTGTTAACCTAAAAGGGGTACCTTTTCCTTTTTATCAGAAACTGCCATTTCCTTTGATCAGTAACGAGAGGTTTGCAGATGCCAATGCATCAGTGTTGTGATGCTTTATTTACATGCCAGACTTCAGATTCTGTAGCTAGAGCTTCTTACAGTAGAACTGACCATGTCTTGCTTCAAGAAGGTTTACCCTGTCCTTGTAGCTGCTGTTACCTTCAAGCTGAGCAAGTATGTGCACTGTGGTATCTCTCTTTTCAGGAAGGTGCTTGTTACATGGGGCAAATTGGCATGCTTGGAGAATATGATCACTTGTGCAGCTGTGCAACAGCATAGTATGCATTACTATGGGGCACTAAATTGCCACTGTATAAGAATCTTGATGGGTCTTTAGGTTTTTCAAAAGTCACAGGCAGGAACTGCCCCCCAAGGCTTGCTATAGCTATTACAGGTGCAGAAATGCAGTGTTGGTGGGACTTATCATATACTTTACACTGAAGTGAATGGTTATACTAACGCAAAAAGGCTGTACATGTAAATATATACTTGTTTCTAATTACTCCCCCCAGACCTTTATGGAAAAACTCACCAGGAAGCTGCTCTGATAGACATGGTGAATGATGGTGCTGAAGACTTGCGTATAACATACTTCACTTTCATATACAAGGAATATGTAAGTACACAGATTACTGTGCATTTTGTTTTGGGTACTATTTTAGTGATGTATTTAAGCTGTCCTCTATTGAGCTGTACCAGTCCATCTTTAAAACAGTTTGAGAGATTACACTTAATATGTGCCTTTAATTTTGCGACAGTCTGTTTAGCACATTAACACTCCCTAATGTAAGTTTGCCACTACACTTATGAAGTGACATTCAAGTAGTCAGTGATTTTAGAGGGGACAATACCTTTTTATAAAGGAAGTGCTGTCAAAAACAGGACAAATGTAATTATCTGGCATATCGGCTTCATCCTATCTTGTAGGGTTTTGATCCTAGATTTCCTTGGTCTCTTGCAAGTTGGGCAAGCCACTTGACCAGTAATGTTTGACTTTGCCTCTTTATATGTGGCTCTGGTAGGTTTGACGGGTATCAATACTATGTACTGAGGTAGGGTAGGAGGGTACTTGTCCTCTGTCAGGATCTCTGCACACTTCCAGCTTGCCCAGAGATGTCCACTGACTCATCTCTG
The DNA here is from genome assembly GCF_019279795.1 of Protopterus annectens. Taxonomy (NCBI): domain Eukaryota; kingdom Metazoa; phylum Chordata; order Ceratodontiformes; family Protopteridae; genus Protopterus; species Protopterus annectens. Next base: position 1,215,611,031 of record NC_056743.1, read on the forward strand.
CACACTTCCAGCTTGCCCAGAGATGTCCACTGACTCCTCTCTGTAGACTAAAATAAGACTAACTTTTTTTTTTTGGGGGGGGGGTGCATTATCTGAGGAGGGAGAGCTGGGGCGTTTCTTTTGTCTACTCATCTGCTCAGGAGTGCTAAAGGAGTAATCTTTCTATAAGAGTCAATGGTGGTAATGTGGAGGGCCCTGGTTCTGAAATCAATGGTGGTAATGTGGAGGGCCCTGGTTCTGAAATCAATGGTGGTAATGTGGAGGGCCCTGGTTCTGAAATGAGTGAATCAAACTGTGTAAACAAGGGTTTGCAGGGTGGTAAGGAATTTTTGTCATTTTGGTTAGCTTTGCCTTGAGTCAACCATCTGATTCGGTCTTTCTAACGCCACATGTTTGTACCCTCTTGTACAGTGGCCACACATTTGTACCCTCTGATACAGTGGGCTGTCATATCTGGATTCTGACAAACATGAGTAGCTGTTGGGCCTCCCTCTACATGAAGTATAATCCTATGTATCCCCACTGTCTTTATTAGAGTATCAGTTTGTACAAGGTGTACATTTGTAATATTCCCTTACACAGTTGCCCCACTTTTGCAAGTGCACTCACCTTTAAATGAGTTGCTCATCATGGAGATGTTACAGTGCAATTTAATATTTTATTCAGGATTTCAGTTTAAACCTTCCAAGTGAAAGGATGGACTGCTTCCTGCACAGTGTTTTGATATAGGCAATCAAGTCCTGTCCCAAATGGATAATTATAACCCTTTACCTACTCCCTTTATCTGGCGGTTATTAGGTGACTGAAGTAGGCTGCTGTTGTGCCTCTGTGTAGCTTCACAGGTGTAAAGGTAGCTCTACTGGCTATCCCGCAAAGTTCTGTGCCTTGACGTGGTTCTCTGCTTGACAGCCGATGTCATCTGTTAGATTTGAGATGTGCCCTTTGTATACTGCTGCAGTATTTTTACTTGGCTTGGTGTACTCTCCTTTAAGCCCAGTTTTGTTAATAGAGACATTTCCTAACTGCACACCATAGAAATCACAGCTACCACTAAAAACGCATTACATGCCTAACTGAAAACTGCTCTCAAGTATAGCTTTTCAGGTGCAGATCAAATAGAGCATTATTTGTGGCATATGTAAAATTAGTCCACATTAACTTAAGTCGCCATTTATTTTCTAGTGATCTAAATAGTCATCTTTTCCCATGTCTGTCACAAACTTCCAGGACAAATGTCGCCCTAATAAATAAAGGTAAAGGAGTAATAGTATTTTTCACAGATCTTTGTCACTTGAGCCCATGAAGTTGTAGTATGAAACCATGCAAGAATATGGATATCCCAGTTGGATGACATTTGTCTCCAGTATCTGTAAGTAGTGGCAAGTAGGGTTGCTATAATCATGCATAAATAATCCAGCTTGTACTTATGTCATCTACGGTGCAACTCTAATCCTCTAGCCAGAAATGGATAACCTTTTGCTAGGTGGTAGGGAAGCCTTTGCCCTTTTGTATTTTTTGAATAGCCCAATGCCATAATGGTTACCTCTCTGAACAATGCCAAATCATGCAAGTGTAATCTTTTCTGAATAGCCCAATGCCATAATGGTTGCCTCAATGAACAATGCCAAATCATGCGAGTGTAATCTGCCAGGAGGGAGTAACATCTGTAATATCTGACACTATTGTCATGAATATTGGAGACTGGGCCTTTGGTACTGAATGCCAAACATAGGTTTAATATATGTAATCTCGTCCATACCAAACTAGTACTAGATACCACTCCGTTTTACATTGCAACATCTCTAAATATTGCTATTTAATACCTGAATGTGTTGGGTCTTCACTGTCGCGTCCTGCTGAAACCGTTTCATCTAGATCACCTGTAACAACTCGGTGAAAAATTAATGTAAAATCTTAATACTCCTGTCCAGGAAGACCATTAAATAACCTTGTCGTTTTTTTTTAGTTTGTTACCCAATATTCTAGAGCTCCGCCACAGTCTGGGAGATTTTTTCTTTTTTGAAAAGATGTTCCTTTTCAGACCATTTGACCACTCCTCGTCCCCAAATCTTGTTAGACAAAACTGTTCAGGATCAATTCTATGTTCTAGGTATCAGCCCACAGATGTTTGTAAATATTTCTGGATCTTGTTTAACTTTTGTCCTATTACTGCTATACTGTAGGACCAGACATTTTGGAAATACAACCTGTGAAATTTTTCTCTTTGTGTTACCTTGCCAAAGCTAGTCAAACCTTTTCATTAGATGCAGAAAGAAAATGTCTTTGGCATGAACATCATTTGAACAACTTGTATTCTTGAGAGAAATAGGAAATATAGATGGTTTCCACTCTAAAGTCTGAGTCAGATGATCACTCTTAACTAATGGTACATGTCAGTGGTACAGCAGGTAACGCACACACTCCTTTGCAGAAGGCTGTGGGTTATATTCCCACACCAGGTAGGTGGATTGACAGTGCAGCACAAAGGGTGATGCTGTACTCTTGTGCAGGTCTTCGAATGAGATATTAAACTGAAGCCTAGTAGCTCAGGTGGATGTAAAAGATCCCACGGCACCTACTGAAAGAGTAGGGGAAGTTCTTGGTACCCTGGCTAGTAGTATAAACCATACCTTTGGTCTCCCCTGAAAAGAAACTAATAGGTTAGTGGGACTGACCAGTCAAACTTAAAATTCAGTTTATATTACTAGCTGTTCACCTAAATAGGTGAACTATTTGCAATGGGCAAGACTGCCATCTACCAAAGTCGGTGCTGGCACATCGTGAGAACATGGAAAAGTAAGCTGTGTTCACATTAAATCCAGACTATTTGATAAATTATTGGAAAATCCAACTGGGGAATCCCTAGGATTGGAAAGCTGTTGGCCATAACACTGTACATTTAGGGGTCTGTATTACGAACGCAAAAGTATGAGCAAATGCAAAGACGTTGACATGTATTGCGTGAAATACAGAAATCCCTAACATACAAAACTGCAATGTCTAATTGTTTTGGTTGGCCTGTCTGATGTATAGCTCAGTAAGGAAAGTGTGCGATAGGACTTTTGTGTTAGGATTTGGGTTAAGTGTATAGATGGGTAATGTAAGGTTTAGTGTAGTGTTTAGAAGTAGGGTTATTTTAAGTGTATGTGTATTGTTTGTTTTGTTTGGGTGTATGTCTGTAGGGGAAGTGTGCGGTAGTTATAGACCTTAGGGTTAGGGAAGGGTTGAGGATAGTGCATAGTTGTGTATATGGGGTTTAGTGTAGTGTTGGAGGTAGGGTTTTGTTGGAGGTAGGGTTTTGTTAAATGTATGTATGTGGATTATTTATTGTTTTGAGTGTATGTGTGTAGGGGACATGTGCAGTAGTTACAGACCCTTAGGGTTAGGGAGAGGTTAAGGATAGTGCATAGTTGTGTATTTGGGGTTTAGTGTAGGGTTAGAGGTAGGGTTTTGGTGCTTTACCTTGGGTTAGAAGTAGGGTTTGGTTAGTGTATGTGTGGTTTATTTATTTTCTTTGGGTAGGTATGTAGCGGGTGGTGGGGTTGACACTGACCGATATTTTTTTTCGCGGTTTAGTGCGTTCGGGATTTTCACAGTATAGGGGTTGACATTTTTTTTGGGGTAATATAGACCCTAGATTTAGATGGTCTGTTCAGTACTTCCCAGGCTGTTTCACAAAGCCTTGATGGTTTAAGGGAATCCATTTTGAACATCGAGGTATTCAGTTGGGTTTGCTAATAGTTTAGTGTTCAGCAAAAACTGGGAACACTCATTGGATAATGACTAGTATTGCCAAAACAAGGAAAATCTAAAGTTCTCCGGGAGAAAATGTTTGAAAGTTAAAACTTTAAATACACAAGCATCTAGATCTTTTTGCAAGTACTTTGAGTGTAAAATAATGCTATAGAATTTTAAATTCCACAGAATTGTCTTTGATTCTAAGCTATTTATTGGTTTGTAATCGGTAGCATAAACTGTGCTTGAAAGACTGGTTTCAAAAGTATTTAAACTCTAGACCAAGAAGCACTGAGCACATTACTCCATTTTATATTCTACATTCTCTGCTTGGCAAAGAATCTAATTTCTAAATTTTAATAACCATTCACCTATAGTTAAGAGGCCTTAGCTTTACTTCTGGGGAAAAGTAGCTGAAACATGCCAAGGAAGAACTAAAGGAATTTGAGGCCAGTCTGTTCTGCAAAAGGGAAACTCTCTAGCACTGCAGTTTGTCTTGTAGTCTAGTGTATTCTATGGCTTTACTCTGGAGTGTCTTCAGTGCTCAAGTAATTTAAGACAAATGCATATGGGTCCTATTCATATGCTGCTGTTTCCATAACACAAGGGAGTTTGCCTCTGAACTCTCGTATGTCTGGCCATTATACAAAAATTAAATTCTACTACTAGGGTGCCCATGACGTCCCACCTCTCTCCCTGCAGACATTGGTCATAAGCAGATGTCTGATATAAATTGTATGTATGCACCCTCCTCAGAACTTTTCTGCTGCCTGTGATGGCCAGCTCCAGTCGTCACTCCTTTGGAAAAGTGATTTTTGCACCATCTAGTTTCAGAAGTACCTCCTAGGGAATTTTATATGCTTGCTACTGCTTTGGGTTAATGTTTGGTAGAAAGGGCAAGTGTAGGTGTGGAAGGCAAATTCCACATAAGGATTTGCATGAGTTGTGCCTGTTTTACTTGGGCCAAGAACATGACCACACCACCTGTCGTATTTTCATCCCCAAAACCCTTAGAAGCCACTTAGCAGTGTTAAAACTCTATACCTAGAGAATTGCTTTAAATGGTTAGCGTTAATGTAGCAGAGGTCACATCCCAGAGGGAATCACAGCCGTCTCCAGATTGGCAGGCCTTTACCCAAGGCCTTCTAAACACCTTCCTGGCCTTGCATCAGGCCCTGGCTCTGGTCCAGACCCCTTCGGATTCTACCCCAAAGGTGAACCTGCTCTGTCTACTCAAGAGACGAGAATTCATGATTCCCTCAATTTAATTGCTTCCCCTCTGGGATATGCCTCGAACAGACTCCCCAGGAGAGTCACCTTTGGGGAGACTATTCAACGTTTCTTCATGTGGGACAGCAGTTGGGTCAGAGACACAAAATGGATATTGTGACCTACTCCAATTGGAGTCTCCTAGCCCCTCTGCTGCACCACCCATACACCCTGCTTTCCTGAATGCCTTCTTGGCTGCTTCAAAAAACCTGATTCACAGCTTCCTGCACCCCAATGCCCAGATAGATTCTACAAGGACCCTAATGAGGTAAATCTGTACAAAGCCACATCTGCAGAACCCTCCAAAACCCTCCATTATCACCTGTCACTTTAGCAGTAAGACCCATTAATTACCAGACATGCACGGCCAATTTTTTTGGCTCTGGCTGATTTTGGTCAAGCAGTTGGAGCTCGCTGACTCCCCAGTCAAAGCCATAATATCCACACTTCTTGAATTCTTGCACTCCAGTAACCAAATGCTCTCTCATAGGTTCATACTAGACTATCTGCCCTAGGGCATTTATAAGCCTAGCCAGAGTATATTTGGCTTTCGCCACCCTTTTTAAATTAATTTTGCTATGCCCTTTTTCGAGGTTAGTATACTGTGCCTCTGTCTCAGTGACACAGAAGTGATACCCAGGGTAAACCTAGGATCCCCATCCACTCCTCAAGATTCCTCTTTAAGAGAGTCAATGAGGGACTCTGCCTAACCTGGACTGGGATTTTATTCCAGAGTGAGGGGAGCCTCTGGGGTATGAATATGTCCTCCAGCATGTCCTATTTATTTCAGTGCTGAGGTTCAAGTCTCTCAATCACTTAGCTCTATGGGATTTGGATTTTCTGAGGTGCAGCATGTCCATTAATTCCAGGTTGGACATGGCTTTATACGTCGGGCACAGATCGCCTCTGAGCAGGCGGTATGCCACGGAGTAGAGCTGGAGTTAGCATATGGCATCTGTCTGAGCCCTTTGATCCTCTTGGTGAGGTACTTTTGGGGTCTTTCCAGTTGCTGCAGGTGTCTGGTAAGGTACATCCCAAAAGGGGCATTGTACTCTATTATGGGCCTGATGAGGGATGAGTAAAGCGGCACGATGACCTCCCCTGATCTAGATGTGAATCCCTTCATGATTAGGTGTGCTATAGAAAATGTTTTTCTAACCACTTTGGCCACGTGGTTGTCAAATGAGAGATTGCTATCAGCTTGGGTCCCCAATTACTTCTGTACTTAATGGATTACCACCTATGTGGTAATTTGTGGGCACTTGTTTTTGCCAAAGGGGATGACTATATACTTTTTGGCGTTTAGCTTGAGGCCATGGCTCTGGCACCAGTTGTCTGTTTCTATGAGGCCCTTTTGGAGGATGCTTGTGTCGGCTGGAGAGTCTATTATGGCACCCAGTTTGCAGTCATCTGCGAACTTGGTCAGCCGCAGTCCTTCCGTGTTGGCCTGTACCTCCGAGAAATATATACCGAACAAGAGAGGTCCCAGGACTGAGCCTTGTGGGACGCCACTTGTAACTGGTTTGGAGTCTGACATGGCTACAGCAAGTCTAACCATGTGGGTTCTGTCCTTGAGCCAGTTTGCAACCCATCTAGTGACATAGGGGTTTATATTTAAGCTGGTGTGCTTATCTATAATGCCAGAGTGGGGTATTGTATCGAAGGCTTTTGCAAGGTCCAGGTAGGCTGTGTGGACCACCTTCCCCTCGTCAATGGCCTTGGTGACTGTTTCAAAGAAATCAACCAGGTTTAAGAGGCAGGATCTGCCCTTAAAGCCGAACTGGGTAGGATCCAGTGTCTGTAGGTCCCCAATATCTTTATAAGGTCCATGATCCTTTCCATAGCTTTGCAGACCAAGCTAGTCAGGCTTATGGGGCGATAGTTTCCAGGATCCATTGAGGCACCACCTTTGTGGAGAGGGACCACCGTTGCTGTACGCCACTCTTTGGGAACATATCCTGTAGTAAAGCTGAGACTGAACAGTAGTTTTATGTTTGGGTTTAGCTCTTCTTGGAGTTCATGTAGGACGCAGCCCGGGACACCGTCTGGTCCCATTGATGCTGTTTTTGCTTTGGAGAGTGCGGCTCTTACCTGAGCATCTGAGATGTCAGGGGGGGCAGCACTCTGCTGGGATAGATATTTGCCCTTGTGGTGGTGGTGGGGGGGGGGGGGGAGTTTGCGCTGAACCTGTCAGCTAGGATGTTGGCAATGTCTGGGTTTGGTGTATTTTTTGTCATTTTGGACTAATTCTGAGCATATCTGGGAATTCCACCCAGGTTCCTAACATAACTAAAGAAAGCCTTGTGATTATCCTTAGTGTCCTGTGCAATTTTTCTCTCAAAGCTGGCCTTAGACGATTTTATGAGTGCCCGTAGTTTTTTGCTAATACTGATCAGAGATTCCTTCCCTTTTTGGGATTTTGCTCCATGTAGTAGCTTCCTCCTTCTATTGTATAGTTTGTTTATGGCTGGGGTCCACCAGACAGGATGTCTGCATTTGGAGGATTGGGTCTTGGTTTTATTTGGGATTGCATGATCCATGCATCCCTGAAGGTGTTCATAGAATGCATTTATAAAGGATTTTGCGGTCTGGGACGTATTTTCACAGGCCCGGGGGCTTTGATGGATTCCACCTCTGTTTTGAGGAGTGTGAAATTTGCTTTAGAGAAGTTTTTCACTGTGGTTTTCTGGGCAGGGGGTGGGGTCGGGATGTGAATATCCAGTGAGATTAGTTTATGGTCTGATCTTACCAGTGAGGGATACACTTCTGGTCTGGAGCATAGTCCCCATGTTGGTGATGAGGTCCAGAATGTTTTCCCTTCTTGTAGGAGTGGTAACAAGTTGTTCCATAGCATTTGAGTTTATAAATTCTAGGAACCTTTGGGCTAGGGTGTTGGAGCTAGAGTAATGCTCCCAGTCTGTTTGGGTAGTTGAAGTCGCCCAATGTAATGGTGTTTGGAGAGACCTTCATATTTTCCAGTGTTCTCAGGAAGGCCGAGTGGAGTTCCTGGGTTTGGGAGGGTGGTCTGTAGCAGGCTATAAACTGGAAGGCAGTTTAACCACTGTTGCACATGTTTAGTCTCTGATGCTTCGTGCTGTGCCACCAACCTGGAGGTGTGGGTATCTTTGACTAATATTGATACCCCCCCCCTCCTTTTGTGGTTCGGTCCAAGTTTTGGGGCCGAAAAGCATGGTATGAGGTATAACCTGGTAGTGCTGGGGTGCTCTCGGGAGCCTTGAACCAGGTTTCTGTTACTGCACAGATATCTATGCTCTCCATGCTAAGGAGAGTTTCAAGTGCATGCATCTTGAGGTTTAGACTTCTGGAGTTGAGTAGCACTACTTAGTTTCTTATCCCTTGTGATACCTATGGAGGTGGGTTTGTCTTTTGAGCCTTGCCTAAAAAAGGCACTATGGGGGTAGCAAGAGCCTTTGCCAATATCCGAAAGCCCAGGGGTGATGTGTGCAAGCCGTCCCTAGCAAAGTATCGTGGCTTGTCAAGCATGTCATCCCAGGCTGACAGGCATTGGATCCCCTTTGAATGACACCAGTACTTAAGCCACTTGTTTAAATTGATCATCTTGTCTTCATATTGTGGCATCATTCTTGGTGAGGGTAAGATTCTACTCAAGGTCAGGGTCATACCAGCCTGGGCTACATGCTCAGAGAGCTCCTCTGTCTCCATGTAGTCCAGGGAGGTATGTCTCAGGTCATTCACACCAGCATAGACAATGACAGGTCACTCCAAGGCAAGTACAAATATGACTGAGTGCTTGTGTTATGGGGCTGATCCTAGTGCCAGACGGGCAGCTCACCGTGACCTTCTTGTTCAGCCTGGTGAGCGGGACGTCAGTGTACCTGACGATAGTCACCTATTACAAGTTTATCAGGTGTGTTTAGCCTTTAACGGCTGTGACTGTTCGGCACACTGGCTTTGTGAGCTGTGTTGCACGCGTTTTGTTTTGGATGTGCGGTTGCTTGGGTGTCTGCTTTGGAGGTCTCTGCTGCTTAGGCAGATTTTTATTTATTGCCTCCGAGTATGTGTGTTTGTGTTTGATTTGCTGTCGTGGTAGGTCTATGTGAGACTGGAATTGAGTGTGGTTTCCTTTTCCTCCTGACTGGTTACGCCATTACTGAGTTGAGAGAGCTTAGCCTCCAGGTTTGGCTATATGGTTGCATCTCTCACCGTTATGATGCTATAGAAGCCTCATCCAGGGCTGCCACCTCTGGATCTGTCATCAGGAGATTCTCTTGGCTTTGCTTAGATTGCAGCCCCTCCCTGATGACATCAAGTCTAAACTCCTGGACGCACCCCTAGACAAGAGGCTTGTTTGGTACAGCTGCTGACCTCTGATTTTGAGACCTGTTTTGTCTCTCCAGTTCCATGTTTGTTTTTCAAAGGAACTACCCTGCCAAAACCACCTTTGTGAGAACTTCAGCTAGGAAATTGCCAGCTAAAACCAAAAGGACCACAGGAAACGGCCCCCTTCCAAGTCCATTCCCTCCATTCCTGCTTCCAAAACGGCCCTTTCATGGTAAGCATCGGTTCCCTCCACTCCTACTTCCAAACAGCGCTTGCATGGTAGCCTGTGACTTCAGGCACTTCACCCAGACACCCCTCTCTTCATGCATCTTGCTATCCCTCCCCGCTTAGAATGTGGTTAGGACTCTTGGGCCCTCTCTAATAAAACTGGGATACCTCATGACTTTGGAGGTCAAACCTAGTCCCAAAGACACCTCCTCTGAGACAAAGTACCTTCCAAGCCCCTCAGTCCTGCAGGAACTTCTTCTCTCTCAGGGAACACAATTCAAGAAGTCCCTTCACATGCAGGAGGAAGGGGGTTTTATTCCAGAATGTTTTGTCCTATCACACCTAAACACCTTCCTCCAGACTCCCTCCTTTCAGATGCTCTCTACCTACCCTTCTGCCCCTGCTCCTTCTCCAGGCCTTTGTGTCCTCTGATGTAAAGGGATGCCTATTTGCACTTCCAATCCATCCCTCACACTTTCAGTTCTTTGCTTTACCATTTGGTCTCTATGACCCCAAGAGTATTGACAAAATGTCTGGCTCCAGTCATGGTCTTTGCCAGGACAAAGGGAGTACAACTTTCCCCTCCCTCTGATATCCTCATTCAGGCTACATCCAAGTACCATGGCCCTACAACACCTGGCCTTCACAATCTCCCTATTGACCGAACTGGGATTTATCATAAATCTCAAATCATCCTTGGTACCCACACAGGAACAGGTGCTCCTGGGATGTTGGATTCTGACCAGGTAAATGATGGCCTGCCTTCCCCCAGAAATATTGTTACTTGCTTAAAAGCCATTTCAGCCAGGGAATTTCTCAGAATCCTTGGATTCGTGGCGTCTACCATCCCCAGTGGTATCTCTGGCAAGGCTTCACATGTGCAAGTTGCAGTGGTACTTGCGAATAATCTGGAAGCAACATGTACATCCCCTAGAGTTCATGGTACCCATGATACCATGCCTTGGAGGGAACTGAATTGGTGGATAACCCAAATTCAGGCAAACCCAGGCCTGCCCCCCCCCCCCCAAAACTAGGACCTCTTCACAGACCCGTCGGACACTGTTTGAGGTTAAGCCTTGGGAGAATCGAGAGAGGGAACTCATGGACCCTCACTCGACAAGAGACCACATCGGTATCAAGGAAATGAGAGCCTTGATTTTTGCCTTGCTAATCTTCAAAGACTAATCATCCTTCAAGCAGTCTAAATCCCTTCTGCAGATAATGATGGCAGATTAAGCAGGACCAAGACCCTGTCTCGAGTGGATGCTGAAAAGTGGTGTTTCTGGACCTGGCCCATTGATGGGGTATTCCAGATGTGGATCTCTGCCTCCCCCATGACTAAACTGCTTCCAATCTTCTGCTCCAGGGCACCACATCCAGAAGCATGAAGGGGATGCTCTTGGTTCCCTGGAAGGAGATGTACACATTTGCACCCCCACGTCCTTCCCGTACAAAGTCCTACCTGAAAATTTAAAGAATAGCCTCAAATCTTGCTGGTGACTCCCTATTGGCCAAGGCAGTGTTGGTTCCCCCTATTACTACATCTAACAAAGGGCAATCGCCACAATTATCCCACTGGATGGACCTGCTACAGGAGACTAACACACCCCCAACTGTCCCCACTGAATCTTGCATTGTGGGTGATGGAGCACTGATTCCCTTCAGACACCTATACACAGCAGAATTGCTTCAGGTTTTGCAGGAGGCCAGGAGACCAACTACCAAGAAGTCTTACCTGACTTAAGTGGAAGAGATTTTCTGTCTGGTGTCAGAAAAACAACTTCTCCCTGACTGCAGAACCCCTCCAGTGGTCTTGTTCTACATGTGTGATGAAGTCTGGACTAATCTGCCATCTCAGCATGCCTGACATTGGTATAGTCTTTTGGCTTCCAGGTTAGAAGTCCCTTTTCCTGAAAGGGGTACTACATCACAGGCCCCCTAGGAAGCCCATTCTGCCTCCTTGGATTCTAAATTTTGTTCTGGAAAACTTGACTCTCCCACCCTTTGAATCAGCCAAAGACTGCTCTCCAACACTGCACTTGGAAAACTGTACTCTGTTAGCCATCTCTTCAGCTAGAAGGGTTTCGGAACTTCAAGCCCTTGTGGCTTCTCCCCTTTTACTGCTTTCCACAAGGACAGGGTATATTTATGTACTGACCCAACCTTCATGCCTAAAGTGGTCAGTGAACTGTCCTTGAATCAGGCCATCAAACTGACCACCTTTTTCCTGTCTCCACAAAACCAGGCAGAAAGGATACTTGACTCCTTAGATGTACACAGACAACTCTGGTATTTGGCCAAAACCAAACCCATCTGCAAATCAAGCAGGCTCTATCTTTTGGATCACCTGCGAGCCCTAGGACACCCTGTTTCAAAGCAAGCCGTATCCTCTTGGATATCTAAAACCATCTCTTGTTATACAACCCATGGCAGAATACTCCCCTCTCCAGTAAAGGCACACTCCACTAGGGCAGTGTCCTCAGGGGCATTCAAGGTTTGGACACAGCTGCTCATCTCAAAGCAGCTACATGGTCCTCTGTACACACATTCATCAAGCACTACAAATTGGACATTGTTTCTAGGGCCAGATCAGGATTTGCCAGAGCCATCCATCATGGATTTGCGGGGCCAGATCAGGATTTGCCAGAGCCATCCATCATTGATTTGTGGAAAGGGCCTTCTGGTCCTCCACCCTCTTCTTAGGACAGGAGGTTTTGCACTCTTCATGTTATGGATACAGCAGCATATGAATAGGACAGTGTTGTATAAGTTCTTACCATAACTTTTAGATGCCTTTCACTTCTATATGCTGCTGTATAGTGTCCCACCCAGCATTCCCCCTCACTTGTCCTGGAGTACCCACTCTAGTTGCTGATTCTGGTGGCAGTCCGTTCTGAGAGTGTGCTGACATCCACTTTTTATACCCAACATCTGTTTACAACCGACATATGCAGGGAGAGACACTGGACATCGCGTGCACCCTAGTGGTACCATTAACTTTTGTATGCTGGCCGGATGTGAGAGGCAAACTCCCTTGTATGCTACTATATTCATAACATAGAAGAGGACATCCAAGTTTTTGCACTATACTTATTCCTTTAATAACTAGGATATCGTTTAATAACTAGGAAATCTTGTCTTCATATCCTTCAACCTTTATTTGTGCACCTAATGGTTCTTTGTCAGATGCATGCACCAGTTCTGAAACTGCTTTTAAAAATTAGATCAATCCAAATGACTACCTACTCTGTAGTGAAACCTCCAGGATTTATATTTTCTTTACTTTTCAACCGTAATGAGTCTGATCTATGTAGGGATGGTTACCATAGTTTTACGTGGTATAAATTGAATTTTGACCACATTAGTCTGGCTTTGTATGCTTGTGTTAAACATGATAGCAGATTAGCTACCAAGCAGGCTTTGGCAGTAAATTATCTTGTGTACATCTTCTGATTTTGAACGCTCCATCACAAAAACCTCTGAACTCTGCCCTTCCAACAGACTTAATGTGCTAGGGCATCCATTTCTGTGGAATCTTATCAAGATTGGGATCTAAAATCACCCCACAGAGCCATTGTGAGGAATATTTTTCCATCGCTTGCAGTAATGATATCAATGGGGCTGTAACATTGGGTCCATAACTGTTGACCAAAACTTCAGCCTGTTAAAAGTAATCCACCTTGTCTCTATCTTCCACACATTATTCTACCTTAGCCTTCAGTGAAAGACTTAAAATGGCAACCCTTCTTATAATTGCATCAGTACTAACCTGACCATCCATGCTTTTTCAAACCCAGTTCATTTTTGGTCCCCTTTCCCTGTAGGAATACTCTTGCTGCAAGTGATAGGCCAATTGCAAAATGACTGGATTTTCAGACTTTAATTCCAAGTTGTAAAAATTGTCTGACAATCTACTGGGTAATTTAATGCATCTTCCTGGATTCTCATGAGCAATATTGTCTACAAAGATACAATATCGAATGGTCATTAAGATAACGCAGCAATTGAGAAACTGTCCAGTTACCTGCAAGGCTGAATACAGGCTAGGAAAGTTGGCATGAAGGAATTTTTTTTTTTACAGCTACTGTGTGGGCAGCAACATCATCCACTTTCAGGTGCTGCTAACATGGAATGGAGTTAACAGTAAAGATTTAAACTAGAAGACTAATTGTCTTTGGGTGAGAATGAAACCCTGTTAAAGAACCAGTAGGTAACCCAGGCTACAACATCCTGGTGCCAGAAACATGGCCTCAAAACTGAATGCCAAAAAAATGCATCATCCCCTTTGGGTAGAGTGTCCCCACATATTAATTTAAAGCCCTGAGTACACTATCCGTGAGGGATTTGGACACCCAGGTTGATAGCGACCTGACCACCATGTTGATTTCATTGTACAGAAAGCTTTCTACGTGGCCCACCTCTTAAAGGGTATCTCATCCAGGGAGAGGTCATAACAGCCCTGTATTCTTCCCTTTAGAAGGAATTTGAGTACAATGCCCCCTTCTGCATATACATAGCTAAACACATGCAGCAGCTGGAGAGAACAGCAGTTTGTCACCAGGAGAATCCAGGGTCTCAAAACATCTACTCTACCCAGGGTAAAAGCCCTGTCCCTCTAGTTTGTTTCATACAGACTCCTCAGAAGTGACCTCTTGTCTGGCATACAAACCAATCTCGGACCCCACCTTTGATGGGAATGCTGCATATCCACAAGTCAAGCTCCACTCTAGTAACCTGTATGCACTACCTCCAACCTGGTCTGTGATATCAGTACAACTTGCTGGTGGGACAGATTTGTGTCCAAGAGACCCCCCCCATCCGCATCAGAGTACCTTGTCTCCAGTTCAACCTGGATAACTGGATGGGAAATGGAAAATACACCCCTGGGATTCCACCTGTGTCCCTGTTGGACGGGCTTTGGGTGCTGACTTGTCTAAACATGGGCCAGTAGCCTAAACTTCTATGATCCATAAAGTATGGCATAGTCAACATGTTATGTGAATATTATGCTCCTCGTGTATATGAGCCTCCTACTGTCATTCATAATAAACATGTGATCTAATATGATCTGCCCTCTGAGTTAGAAGCCAGATCCCAACTACGTACCTAACCATGCTCTCTTTAAAGAAGGGAAAAAAAAAACAGTAGCGTCTAACAGTTGGGTAGCTGACTTGCCCAGCCAACTTGCCGTAAATTCTTGTGGCTAGTAACTGGCTCCCGGTTAACTCCATAGTGTCATTCTGTACACCCCAAGCATTTTGCACTCTTGTACTGCACAGCTTTTGGCAGTCTTCACCATAGTAGTAGTTTTGTAAGGTAGGGGTCTCTGCCCATAGCCCTAAGGGCTGGAGATTTAGAAGGGGCATATTGTCTTGTTAGGTCTCCTCTTGGTGTCCATTCCAGAGCAAATGGGTTTAAATACCTTGGCAAAGATTTTGGTGTGAGGGAAACCTAATATCTAAGGAAACCCTCTGCATCATTGGGAAGTGAAAATTTGACCTGCTTTGAGTAGCTTTACTTAATAATTGGGGATATGTCCAATTGATCCCAAATCCTAACTGTTGTGCCCAACTAAAAGAAAATGGAGCATGGGCCTTTCTTTTTAGCACAAAGTCCTGCATTATGAGCCGTGAATAGTCCTGCCTTGTGGCCTGTCTCAAGTTTTCCTCCTTGTTTAAGGATCTGCTCCGTGTCTAAGGATCTGCTCTGTGTCATAAACATCCTTGTATTTTAAAAATAAACAGAGGTAAATGGAGTTTATAAAAAGGGGAAACTAAAGTGGTAACTGTAGAAAGGTATATGCACTCAACTGTATTGTACCAAATGATGGTATAAACATTTGTCATTTCTGCAGTACTTGTACCGGAATAGCTTAATCCACCCACTCTGGTAAGAAATCTTAGTTTTACAACTAAATGTGTTGAGTTAAAAAGGATATGCAAGTGTCTATCTGAAATAGTGCACCTGTGCATTATAAGCATATCTCAGAGAGGCAGTGATCTCAAGTTTGAATTATTTGGTGTTAAAGAACTGTAAACCTGGCCATGACTCTAATTGTGGTAAATACTACAGGCTGAGGCCTTGGTGCTCTACCAAAGGCTGCAGTCTTTAACTTTGGCAGTGTTGTTGCTTGGTACATGTCTTCTGAAGAGTGTGTTGGCCATTGCTACTTAATAGTTGTGCTAACTATTTGCCTTGGTGAATACTGGTCCTTTCATCCATTAATGAGGACATATTTTGAGAGTTCATATTATTTGATGTAAAAATAGGTTGTCTAAAAGCCATTCCTTTGGTATGGAATTTCCTTCTGCCATCCCCTTTCAAACAAATGTCCTCGGGTTGGTTGCTGATGGAGGTTCCATGTGAAATCTTGACAGGTCTGCCCTCATTTCACTTAGTAGCATGTTCTGTCTATTTTTTACAGATGGATATGCTATAATTAAAAGGTGAGCTGGAAGGTTCCAGGGACAAGCCTGCTCCTTCAGTTGGAGCACACTGACATCCTTGGAATATATCCCCCCTTCCCACTGGAAGAGATCAACCACACGTTCTTTCTCCATATCACTGTAAACGGTTTCAGGTTGACTTTTTTTTCTCCCCGAACCTGGACATCTGTATGGCTGTGACATTTAACTCTCTAGTTAAGCAGAACTTTCAGTCACAGCCCATCTAAACAGAACACAGCATTATCTTAAAATGTTCACTGCTAAATTGGCTGAAATATATTTGGTGCTTTCACATGTCATTCCTCCACTACCTGAAAGTGTAGTGCAGGTTTCTGTACAGTGATGTAAGAGCAAGTTTTGCAAGTCTGCAATAAGATTTTATGAAGGGTGGTGTAATGATTCCAATGACACCACTGAAGCATTGCTGAAGAGATCTGAACAGGTTTAGTTTCCTACCCTTTCTGTAAAGGTCCTAGCAAGGTATTAATAACAAAAAGGGGTTATTCACCTACTAAAGTTTTGCAATCCAAAGTGACAGAAGGTGTTTTTATCTAGAATGTGACATTTTGTAAGTAAAATACTGACTTCCCCTCCAGCACACTACCACTGATTAACATTCCCAGCCCGGTTACCTTTGCTGGGTATTCTGTGTACATCTTGGCTCCAACCTTTCTCAACTGTGGAACCTTGCATGTGTGCCTTAGTCCCACCCTTGTGAGGATCACTAAAGATTTGCAGCATTTATTACAAACTTGGGCTGCAAAATGCAGGAAGGGCATAATGGAGTCAATATGCTGTTTAAGTAGCTGAAATGCTTTTCAGTTAAGCAGTGTACAAAGTTGAAAGGAGATTATGTCCTTTAATCGTCCTAAAAAGGAAATCATTTTGAAAAGCAAGCTAGTAGGTATCTCTGGAAAGCCACAAGACCACTTAATTTCAGTAAATGTATAATTTTACTGCCTTCCTCTCTCCTTTCACTTTACCTAAAAAAATTGCGCTTTATTTTGCTTTTGCATCTTCTTAAAAGTTCTGAATTGTATTTATTCTATATTTAAAAGTACTCAATTGAATGTATTCTGGTCATTTATTACTGCTTTGTAGTAGCCTGGTTAAATTGCAACTGTTGGTTTAAGCACTTGGGCTTTTTACATTAAGGTTTGTGGTCTGCACTCCTTGTGGAAGGAGAGGCTAGATTCTGACCTGAGGTGGGAATTTCTGATTTAAAGGTTTATTGTGCCTGCTTATTTTACTGTTTCTGAAATTAGTGTGCCTTGTTTGCTGTGGCATAGACTGATTTGGACATCCTGAATCTAGCTTTGTTTGTGTAACTTGAGCACTAATCCAGGCCATCTTTTTTTGGAGAAGGTTCCCCTGCACCATAGTGGCAGGAGTGTGCAGTTAGAACTTGCCTGATTGAAGACTGCTGGAACAGGGCTAATGTTTGAGCTTTTTTTTTTTTTTTTATTTTGGTTAATTGGGTAATTTGTTTAAATCAGTTTGCTTGTTTTATACTGTATAAACAAATTGCACTTTATTCATCTACTTTTACTGTATTTGTTCTTACTTTATTTTGCTTTTGCTGTTTGTTCTTAAAAGTACTTGCATTTATTACTGCTTGTTAGTAGCCTGATTAAATTGTAACTGTTATTCTAAGCCTTTGGTTGAAGCACTTGGGCTTCAGACCAGTATTACATTAAGAAGGTTTGTGGTCTGCACTGTTGTAGCAGGACAGGTAGTTTAGTTCCCAAGTTGGGAGTTGCTTGGTGTCTGTTCTAAAAGTGTATTAGTTCTGGTTAAGCACTTTGGCTTCGGGCCAGTTATTTTACATTAAGAAGGTGCGGTCTGCACTCTTGTGGGAGGAGAGGGTAGATTCTGCCCTTCTGAGCTGGGAGTTTCTTGTTAAAGGCTTATTGTGCCTGCTTATTTGAATGGTGTCATTCTGAAATTGGTACGCCTTGTTTGCTGTAGCATAAACGTATACAACCAAAGCTATCAGCAGGTCTGAATTAACTTTAGCACTAATCCAGAGAAGGTTCCCTTGCACCCTAGTGGCAGGAGTATGCAGTTAGAACTTGTCTGAAAGGTGTTTTTAGCACTGTGATCAGTTTCTTTGTTCAGAACTTGTAAGCACTAAAACTACAAATTACTACAGCACTCAACTTTCCTCACTTGTCTAGAGGAAAACCGTTTTAGTACTTTACCTATCCAGACATGTCTAAGGGTCGGCTCCCAGTGTTTTCTCCTGTCTACCTGATGAATCTGGGAATCCTGGGGCAATGCAGCAATTGCCTCGTGTACACAAGACTACCTCTCCTCCCACCCAACACTACAACCTGTGAGAGATGCACTTATATAGCCAAACTGGAAGCAAAGCTTTCACCCAAGACTGTACTAGACAGTCAAGAGGAAAAGGTAAACACTTGCACCACACCACACTCCTCACATAGTCCCTTAAAACTTACACCACCATAATGCACACACACGCAACATGCACCTACATTCGGAGGCTCTCAATAAAAATCTGTTCAAGCAACAGACCTCCAAAGCAGAAACACAAGCAACCCCCCCCCCAACACAACCTAAATGACACATAGCCCACAAACTGTGCCACTCAACCACAGCCCATAAGGCATAACGTATCCAACACTCTAGTCATAGGTGACTCTCTATAGTCAGGCACACTCTCTCCTTGTTTAGCCTGGTGAGTGGAAGAAAGTTTGTCAGCTGCCTGTCTGGTGCCGGGATCCACCAATGCATGCACTCTGGTCATTCCACAACAAGTACAAATATGACTGTTTGTCAATGTTGGTGTGATTGACCTGAGACGTACCTCCTTGGACTACATGAAGAGACATGGAGCAGTTCTTTGATCTTGTAGCCCAGGCAGGTAATGATCCTAGCCCTAAGTAGCATCCTGCAATTGCCCAGAATACCACAGTACAAGGACAAAATTATAGACTTCAATTGGCTAAGCTTCTGGTGTCATTCTAAGGGGTCCAGTATCTCTCTGGGATAACATGATCAACAGACCACTATGCTTTGCCAGAGATGGTCTGCACCTGTCACCCTTGGGATTCCAGATACTTGCTAAGGCTCTTGCCAACCCTATAGTGCTTTTTTTTTTTTTTTTTTTTTTTAGGCAAGGTTCAGAATGACATATTCACCACCGTAACAGGTAAAAGTAAAATCTGAGGGTAATGCTACTCCAATGCTAAAAGTCTAAACCTCAAAATGCATTCACTTGAGGCACTCCTTAAAATGGAGAACATCAACATCTGTGCAGTGACTGACCTGGTTCAAGGCTCCAGAGAGCACCCCTGCATTACCAGGCTATAATTCATGCCACACCTTTTGGCCACGAAACACTAAAGGCAGAGGTGTGTCCATATTGATGAAGGATATTCACAATTCCAGGTTAGTTGCTCAGCATAATGCATCAGATTATCCAAGTTCAACTAACTCTGGGCAAGACCGCAATCCAAACTGTAACTTGCTACAGATCCCCAACCATGACCCAGGATTCCCACTCCTCACTTCTTGATACACTGGGAAAATGTACCAAATTCCAGCGGCTTGGATAAACTTATCCACACCCCCACCAGGGGCAGCAGTATCCTAGACCTGGTCATTGCCAACATAGGCGACTGGTGTTCCACACCAGAGGTCAATTCCTCTGTGGTCTAATCCAGCCCACAAGCTAATCACCCTAGACATCCACATCCCGCCCCACCCCCATGAGGGAAACCACCATAAATTCTCCAAAGCCAACTTCACTTTTAATACAGAAGGGGCAAACTTCACAACACCCATGTACACAGACAATAGAGGTACGACTGCTGAATCCTACACAAATGCACTTCATAAGCACTTGCACAAGTGCATGGATCATGCTATTCCTAACAGAATCAAGATGCTATCCTCCAAAAAAGGAAGCTAATCTGGTGGTCCCCTGCCATAAAAAAACTCTACAACAGAAGAAAAACTATTGCAAAAAGAGTAAAATCCCATGATTGGAGGAACTCCCTGGTCCGCCTCAGTAAGAAGCTGAGATCCCTCATAAAATCCTCCAAAGCTAGTTACAAAAACAAAATCACCACTGATTCTAAAGACTACCACAAAGCATTCTATAGCTGTCTATCTCTATGGCATGGCACTAAATATACAGAACCAACTGATATTGCCAGCATCCTGGCAGATAGGGTAAACCTGTCTCGCACCTTAAAGGGTCCATCTCTATACTGGAAGAATGCAATGTTCCTGTAATCATGGCTGCACAGGTAAAAAAAAAAACACTCTCCAAAGCCAAGAACACAGCATCCATGGGACCTGACAGAATCCCAGGCTGTGTTCTACATGAACTACAAAATGAACTGGTACCCCACCTAAGCACCATGTTCAATTATAGCCTCACTGAATGGCCCACAGTGACTGTTATCCAACTCCACAAAGGGGGAGCCACCACAGAACCTGGCAACTACTGCACTATTAGCCTAATGAGTGTGGTCTGCAAGGCCATGGAACATATCATCATGGAACTTCTAAACAGACATTGGTAATCTCCAAACTCTGGACCCCACCCAGTTCGGGTTTGTAAAAGTCAGATCATGTCTCCTAAACCTGATTGACTTGGTTAAGGTGGTTCAAACAGCCTATCTAGATCTCGTAAAGGCTTTTGATGCCATCCCCCACTCTGGAATCATAGATGGGGGTTAATCTCCATGTCACAAGATGGGTTGCCAGCTGGCTGAACCCACACTGTGAAAATAGCAGACTCCAAATCACACTTCAGACAAGTGGAGAACCACAGGGTTCAGTCCTGGGTCCTCTCCTGTTGTCTACTTAGTGCAGGCTAACGCAGAAGGTCTTTGGCTAGCAAAGTTTGCAGATAACTGCAGACTAGGAACCATAATCAAAACTAACTATGTGGACATCCAACAAAAGGGCCTCACTGAGACAGATGCCTGGTGTCAAAGCCATGGACTCGCGCTCCATGCCAAAAGTGCATCATCCCCGTTGGTAAAAACTCTGTACCCATGAGCTACCATGTAGGTGGTAGTTTACAACACCAAAAGTGTGGTGAGACCTTAGACTGGACAGTAGTCTCTCCTTTTAATCACATAGCCACAGTAGTCGGGAAATCACTTCACAAAAGGTTTCTCATCCAGGAAAAAAGGTCATTGTCCCCTCATTAGACCCATTAGAGTACAATGCCCCTTTTGGTATGTACCTCAAGACGTCTACAACAACTGGAAAGGTTGCAGAAATACCTCCGAGGATTACTGGCCTCAAACAGACAGTCTCAAAAACTCCAGCTTTACTGTCGCATATTGCCTACTCCGAGACTATCTCTGCCTAACATACAAAGCTATGTCAAACCCAGAGCTTTTGGACATGCTCCACTTCCCAATCCCTCTTGC
>NC_056743.1:1215639927-1215658825 GCF_019279795.1 Protopterus annectens
GCGGTGCCCGAAGCAGAAGCAGTTCGCAAGTGCCGGTCGGCCAGCTCCTGAATTTATGAAAAATTGGAAACCGAAGTCTTCTTTAAAGCTAAGTACCCGTTAGAAACTTTCTTGCCTCAGACCGATGCCAGACAAAGTTAACAATTGTATTTCTTGTGGGAAGCAAATACCGCATAAGGATTTCCATTCCCTCTACATACCTTTAGGCCCAGACCACGACGTCTCGGGCTGTCGCTTTTGCGCTACTTTCAATGCACTATTAAGCGTTGGGCGGAGCTCGCCCAACATTATTTTGGTAAAGCCTTTGATTATAAAATGTCATCGGAGACTCAGACTACCGTTTTGTCCAAAAAACGCAAGGACAAGGACCGACACTACGCCAAAACCGGCTGCACGTGGTCCGGTTCTCAGCGAGACGCCTATGCAGTCCCTGACTACCGACGACACTTCCTTGGCAGTGTCTTCTGTAACCGAGACCGCAGGTACCTCAGCCTTTACTCAGACTACAACCACCGAAGCCACTGTGAGTGTTGAGCCTCCAAATGTGGACAGGTCCACTTCCACCCAGGGTGTCTTTAGACCCTCATCTTCCTTTTCCATTAAGGCCTTTAAGTCCAAATCAGCCATGCATCCCAAGAGGCCTGTTGCACAGGGCCCATCTCCAGGCCCCATGCCTAAGAAACAGATGCTTAAAATGGCTGAGGATTTAATTACTCTTATCAGGGGTTCCCAACCCCCTCCAGACAAGAGACCTAGAGTGGAGGAAGATTCTCTCTCTTCTGAACAGTGCTCCATTTTCTCAGAACATTCTGATGTAGAGGAACACTCATACTCCCCTTATGAAGATTCTGATGCAGAACAGTCCATTCCTTCTGTATCTCCCCCAGAGGATTTTTCTTTTGGGGAAACCTTGCACACCTTGAGGGAACACTTCCATTGGGAAGGCCAAGACTTTTCCGATTCCAAGAAAAGGCTTAGGGAATTTCTTTTGTTACCTCAACACAGACCTCTGGCGATACCTCCTGTCTTGGACATACTTGATGTTTACTCGGAGGCTTGTCTTAATCCGGATTCCCTGCCTCCTGCCCCAGTCAAACCTGATAGGGACTACAGAGTTCCTAACTCACTAATTTCTTTTCAAAAGCCATAATGCTGACCCTGAAACCATTTCTCAAGGCCCCAAGGGAATGAAGGCCTCTACTGCCAAGAATCCACTACCTTCCGAAAGAGAATCTAGATCCTTAGTAAGGTGGGGAAAAAAGGTATACACCTCGGCCACCCTAGCCATGAGGGCCTTAAATTGTCAGTTCCATATGCTTAAATATCAGCAGTTTCTGTTAAGAAATAAAATGTCTCAACCTGAACAACCAGATTTGAAGGAATTGCAGGATATGATGCATAGTGCAGAACAAGTGGGTAAACACACCTTACAATGTGGCTATGATGCCTTAGAGGCCTCAAGTAGGGCTGCTGTTACAGGATCAGTTATTCGTAGACATGCCTGGCTTAGGGAACAAAGCTTGCCTGATCATGTTAAAGCTAAACTACTAGATGCTCCTTTACAAAAGGATGTACTATTTGGTACTAATGCTGAGGAGATACTACGGAAAATGGAAGAAAAAGCTAAATCTATGCAAACTGTCAAGGCTTTTCTACAGGTACAACCATCTCGTTTTAGCAGAAATTGGCCTTCTAAAAACTGGTCCTTTCCAGCCACGGACAAACCCCAAAGAGGTAGATACCGGCGCACAAGGGCCAGAGGACAATCTCAAGGATCATATAGAGGCAGACCATGGCAAACTCCAGCACCAAGAGGTGGTGAAGACGGTGCACAACAATACAGAAAACAAACCCAATGACTTCCTCCTTTTCATGCCAAGCAAGTCTCAGCTGACAGCTCCCTTGGGAGGAAAGCTGGCATTATTTACAAGAAATTGGCATATCACAACAGACAAATGGATCCTGGACATTATAAACAGAGGCTACAGATTTCATTTTCACACTGAGAGGCATGCCAAACCTGCCACACAATCAAAGGGCAGAGGCACAAATACAAATTTCAAAACTCATGGACATGAAAGCTATTCAAGAGGTACCTACTCACGAACAAGGTCAAGGTTTTTATTCCAGACTATTTCTGGTACCAAGGAAAGGAACTGACTGGAGACCCATTTTGGACTTATCCATCCTAAATACATTTCTACTCATACCAAAATTCAAGATGCTCACATTACAGCAGCTTCTTCCCATGCTGGGCAAGGAGTTTTGGCTGGTAACATTGGACCTCAAGGAGGCATACCTGCATGTCCCAATCAGACAAAGCTGCAGAAGATACCTCAGATTTCTTGCAGGTTCAATCCACTATCAATTCTCTGCATTGCCCTTTGGCTTATCTACTGTGCCCAGAGTATTCACGAAATGCCTGGCATCAGTAATTGCCTACTGCAGACTTCAAGGGATACAAATTTACCCTTATTTGGACGACTGCCTGATCCAAGCGGACAGCAAGCACATACTTCTGGAACATCTGGCTTATGTAACACTGTTATTAAATTCTCTGGGATACACAGTCAACAAAAAGAAATCCAGGCTAACACCATCTCAGAAAATAACTTTCCTGGGTGCCAACTTGGACACAAACATCCAGATGGCCTACCGCATGCCAGAAAAACAAGGGCAACTAACTCAGTACTTCAAAATACTAGCAAATTGTACCAGGCTCACTGCAAGGAAAATCCTGCAGGCTCTGGGCTTCATGGCATCTTGCATTCATTTAATCCCATGTGCAAAGTTGCACATGAGGAAACTTCAATGGTACCTAAAAAACCTATGGTCTCAACACAGCCACAGTTTGGAAACAATAATACCAATAATTCCATGTTTGCAAAAGGAATTTCTATGGTGGGCCCAAGCATGTCAAGCAAACACAGGTCTTCCATTCTGCAAGCCTCAAGCAAATCAAGTCATCACAACAGACGCCTCAGAATACGCCTGGGGGGGCGCACATGACACAGGTGCATTCAGGGCAAATGGTCCCAAAAGGAAAAGCACCTTCACATCAATCAAAAAGAAATGCTAGCAGTGATAAATGCAATTACTGCTTTCAAGGACCTCTTGCATCCAGGGCAATTATTGATGAGAACAGACAACACCACAGTAATGTGGTACATAAACAAGGAGGAACACATTCATACCCCCTGTGCAGACTAGCCATGTCACTTTGGAACTTGGCTCTGGAATGGCAAATCGAACTTCAAGCACAGTACTTGCCAGTTTGGAAAATGCACTGGCAGACAATCTAAGCAGAATTATGACAGACCCACACAAATGGAAGTTGCATCCTCAAGTGTTTACAAAGATAATCCAAGCGTGGGGAGGGCCAGACCTAGATCTCTTCGCCTCCCACAGGAATCATTAATTGGGAAAAGTTCTGTTCAAGGACCTTTCATCCAAAGGCCTGGAGAGTGGACGCCCTTTCTTTCAGTTGGGCAGCATGAACAGTTTACGCTTTCCCACCTTTGCCTCTTCTGCCCAAGGTGCTCTTGAAAGCAAGAGCAGACAGACCAAAGATGATACTGATTGCTCCAGACTGGCCAAGACAACTCTGGGTACCCTCTCCTGAGGAGCCTAACGCATACTCCTCCCTGGCCCCTACCTCTAATGCCTCTTCTACTGACTCAGCACAAATACAAAACTCTTCACAACTAGCTGAAAACACTCAATCTCGCTGCATGGAAAATTCCTTAACACCACAACAGACCCTACTCTCCAAAGAGGTGCAGGATGTCATTTTGGAGGCCAGAAGGCCATCTACTAGAAAGGCTTACTCCGCAAAATGGAAACAGTTTTGCGCTTGGAATGAGAAAAAAGGCCAGGATCCCAGAAAACTGAATTTGCCTCTGATATTACAGTATCTAGCTGAGCTGTTGAACAGTGGACTTTCATTTTCCTCCATAAAAATTCATGCCTCAGCCATTTCTGCAGAATTCAACACTGATCCACCTTTATTCTCTCACCCACTCTTAAGACAGTTCCTCAGAGGGGCTAAGAATATAAGACCTCCTAGGAAACCACCAATACCAGCCTGGGATCTTAATTACATTCTAGAAAAATTAACATTGCCTCCCTTTGAACCAGCTGCCTCAACAGAGTTGCAATATTTGTCCTGGAAAACAGCTTTCCTTCTTGCCATTACCTCGGCTCGTAGGGGAGCTACAAGCCCTCATGGCTGTGCAGCCCTTTCTCATCTTCCATCAGGACAGGGTTTCCCTTCGAACCAACCCGTCATTTATGCCTAAAGTGGTATCCAGGGTAGCTTTAAATCAAGCCATACACTTACCTACCTTTTACCCCAATCCTCAAAATAAAGGGGAAAGGCTGCTACACTCCTTAGACATCCATAGACAGCTGCGTTATTATTTGGACAGAACAAAGGCTTTCAGGAGATCAGAACAACTTTTTGTGTCCTATGCTGTAGGAGCTCAAGGGAAGCCAGTTACCAAACAGACAATTTCAAAATGGATAGGCCACTGCATACGGTTTTGTTATTCCTTTCATGGAAAATCTGTCCCTAGAGGCATCAGATCCCACTCCACCAGGGCTACAGCTACCTCTACAGCCTTCCTCAGAGGAGTTCCTACCAAAGATATTTTGGAGGCAGCCACTTGGAGTTCTGTGCATACCTTCACCAAGCACTACCACCTACCTTTATACTCCAAAGACTAGAGCATGCTTTGCCACTGCTGTGTTGCAGGGCATCCTGGCTCATCCCAGTTCCACCTAGTGCCTACCACCCTGTGCGTAGCTTTGGGATTCTACCCATCTGTGATTACTGCAGCTGTATGCACGATGAACATAGTACAGTTTTGTACCTACCATAAATGTGATTGAGTGCTAATACAGCTGCAGTACAGGTTTCCCCTACCTCCTTCCCCTGTTGGTAAAGGCCTAGGGGCTAACCCCTCCTCATACAACCTGATTGGGTTATCCTTCTATGGTATATTTGCTTGCAACTGTATTGCCTTCCTTCTGGGGGCACCTGACATCTGGGGCAAGAAAGACTGAAGAAAATGGCGTTGGCTGTGTCTTGTATACCCCTGTCGCACTGACGTCAGGAAAGAAAGCGACAACAACCGACGCCGGACCTAGACTTTGGAATTCGGCCGACCGAGGACCCGCCTGACGGCAGAGAACCCATCTGTGATTACTGCAGCTGTATTAGCACTCTAACATCTACATTTATGGTAGGTTCAAAACTGTACTTTGTGCCCCTTGGCATCCTAGTTGCATCGCACAAGCCTTTCCTCACTGTTGTGGTTCTGCTGGTTGGCCAAGTGAACCACAACAGTCATCACTACTGTGGCATGTGTTTGCACAGTTTTTAGGCTAGTGAAGGCTTTAAGCATGGCATGTTTTTATTTTTTTGTGTGCCAATTGGTTTGAACACCTTGTTGCTGTACTGGCTGTTTAGTAGCACCAGATAAGCACCCATTGGGGAAGTTTTCTTTTATTTTACTTCCTTAGGGGAAAATGTCAAATTTGGGAGGCAGATTTCCCATATGGATTGTCACGCACAGTCTTTTTTGGTTCGAGGACTTCCCATGAGCATACCTCCTTGTCTGTAAAACATTTGTGCCCAAGACACTCTGAAGCAGTTTTGTTTTCCCTGGTCATTTATTGTGAAAGTCTGCACAGGATATCACGACAGAATCCTGAACCAGAGATGGTGCTGCTAGGTGAAAAGTCCAAGACGTCTCTGGATTCTTTAGCTGTCCAACCTTCACCAGACATCCCTCTAGAAGCAGATAATAGCTTTGTAGGTCATTTAGTGTTTACACTGGACTCTCTGCCGTGATCCTGCCGGAGTCTAGCGTGGATCTGTCTCTGCATATCCTCTGAGGCTTTGCAAGCATCTGCTCCAGATGTCTGGGGGGAATCATGGTTTTTCCTCTGTGTACCAGAGGGATTCCACAGGTGTTGGTCAGGGAGACGTTCCCAGTTCTCTTGAATCTCTCTGGTATTTAAGGCTGGTCTGCCTTTTAAGAAAAGACAAACTGAAGCATGCTTTGGTCAGTCCTATGGATCCTCAAAGGGAATGTCTGGAGTTTATTCTGGGCCAGTTTTCTGCCTTACTGGCCCTAAAGCCCCCTCAAAGGGTTTCAGTACCCACTCCTCCTTGGCCCTCTTCCCCCTTCTAAATGGCTTGGGGAACCACATTCCTCTGAAGATTGTCCGAGGGGTCTTTGCCCTATTCACAGATGCCTTCACCTTTAGCTTATGGCTCTGAAGAGGAATCTTAGCCCAAAGTCTCCTTTCAAGGAATTGCCCTTTGTGGGCACAATTGCTAGGATACTGGAATTCTTTAAGTGAGATTCTAGAGTGTCTGATAATTGGAGAAGATATGAATACTCCTAAACAATCGGCAGTTCCTCCTGTTGGCTGCCTTATTACTTTCATTGCTGCTTCCAAGTCTGATGGCTAGCTTCCTGCTAAGAAACCTGATGGGCTCTAAGGCTCCTGAGGATTCTGTCTTTAATGTCCTTCTGCTGATCCTGCTGTGATGTCAGTCTCTCCTGAAAACCTAAACTTTTGCCATTTTCCAAACCTAGGATAGTAGGGCAATTGAGAGGACTGACAAAGCTTACACTGCTTTTGCTTTGGGACCATTTAATTACTGGACCCATGTGGCCAGGTATGCTCTGACCTTGATTGCTCAGGCTTGTCGGGTTCTCTGCCCTCCCAGATTCTGATGGCAAATCCTCTGCCTATTTTTTTTTCCTCTTTGGTTCTGGTTTCCCAAGTGGCTCACCAGTCTGTGTAGCTATTATGCTGCTGATTCCTTTTCTAGGTATGCAGCTTTTGGGGCAGTCATTTTGGCGTGGTGTCTAGTCTCTTCCTGAGGACAAGTTGTCGGATGCTGCTTTGGATAATGTACATCTTTTTGGGGCTGCTGCTGACATTAAGTCCCTTTAAGAGAAAGGCAAAGCTTTGCAAGACTTTAAACATTCATATTTTTCTCTCCAGAGAGGAATTATCCTATGTCTGCGTTTGTTCGCACGCAACCCTGCCAGGCCTCTAAGGGCAGGAATGGTGGTAGCATGCCCCCTCTGCCAAGGCTTCAGATTTCTGTGGTCCAGGAGTCTCCTTTTATTTGATAAGCTTGCTTCTCTTTGGCAATCCCCCCCCCCATTTTAAATCTGGTTCCTTTGGCTCTCCCATTTGTCTTCTAAATTGGCATCTCATCACTTCAGATTCTTTCCATCAGGGTTACTTCATGGTATGGAAGCCTCTCTCCTTTTTCAGGGATTCCTCAACCTCCTCTAGAGCAACTTCTCATTTCACAGAGGTTCTAGGGTCCTTGTTGAACCAAGGAACTATCTGTCTGCCCCCCTCCTTTTCCTAAGGGTGAAAGGGTTTTTATTCCAGGATGTTCCTGCCTCCTTGAAAGGAGGGTACTTTAGACATATATTTATGATCTCTCGTGGCTCAACACCTTACTCGAGATCCCTTCTCCAGGTGCTTATTTGTCAAACTTTTCCTTTTAATTATGCCAGGCTTTTCCTTTTGGAATATGAAGGCAAGCATCTTTCAGATGCTATTCACTCATTTGTCTTCTCATTTTCAGTTCTCAGCTTTGCCCTTGGCTCTCTACTGGCCCAAGGGTATTCGTGAAATGCTTGGCTCCTGTGGTTGCCTTCTGCAGGCTCAAAGGCATTCAGATTCTTCCTTGTCTAGATAATCTGTTGCTTCAGGCATCTTCTCCCAGTCTTTAAAGTCTGGAGTATACTGTCAACTTCCAAAGGTCCATCCTGGCTCCACGTTAGGATCATGTGCATCTGGGCTTTAGGATTCAGACGGTGCCGGTGTTGGCCTCTCTTCCTCCAAAGGTACTGACAACCTTTCTTGACATGCCAACCAGGGAGTTTCCCTGGGCCCTTTGATTCATGCTCTCCTATTCCAGTGCTTCCTCTTGCCAGGCTGAATGTGGACGTTTCAGTGATGCCTAGAGTCTGGCTGCAGCAGCATCATCCTCTGAATGTCAGTGCATCTGTCCTTCCCTGTCTCGAAGTAATTGGAGTGGAATAAGTTGGCTTTCAACCCAGGCCAGCCCTTTCAACCTCCATTCCCTTCTCAAGCTGTTCACATATGCCTCTGATATGAGGTGGGAGGCCTTTCCCTTGATCACCTAAAGGTTCAGGGTATTTGGCTTCCCCATCAGAAAGACCATGTCTGCATCAGAGGTGAGAACTCTGATGGCCCTTCCAGGCCCCTTGAAGGTGTACACAGACTACACTAGTGGTTTGTTGTGTCAACAAGCAGGGGAGCACAAAATCTGCAGGATTTTGCTTCAGGCTTGGGAAGTGGTAACTCTTCAGACAGTATATATTCCTTCAGAGCACAATCTAGTGCAGACAAAGCAGGTCCAAACTGCAGGCTCGTGAATGAATGCTTCAGAGACCTGTTTCTGGACTTTGTCCATTAGTGGGGTATTCCTTGGGTAGATCTTTTTGCCTCCCCTCTGAGCAGGCAGCTTTCCTCTGTTCCAGAGTGGCATGCCATCTGGCATGGAAGACTTGACACCATCCTTTAAGAGGATGGATGTTTATGCTTTCTTTCCTCTACTTCCAGGAGTCCAACAGCAGATTCAGCTGGACTCACCAAACGTCTTGATAGTGACTCCCCTGCCAAAATGGCACTGGTTTCACCTCTTAATGCATCTGATCAGGGGCAGTGATCACAAGTTGCCTCACCAGTTCCCCTCTCATGGGAAAAGGGGTCTCATCTTTTCCCACTTGTCCACTCTGCAACTGACATTGTGGGTGATTTGATCCCTTTCAGTCTTCTCCTCCTTTTTTTTTTTTTTTTTTTTTCTCTGAGGACATGCTCAGGGATTTACTGGAGTTAAGGAAACTCCATTATGGCTTGGCATATTCTGTGAAGGCCCACTTGTCTGCCAATTCTGCTGGTCTGCCATTTAATCCTCCTTTCACTTCTCGTTTAAGGTCAAGCAATTTATCCTGCCTAGTAGGCCTCAAGATGACCTATTCCTCATACTCCTCCTTAGGACCTTTAATCCTTTTGTTTTGGAAAAAAATGAAACTGGCTTTTTAACCTTGTGGATTTTGCTCCCTTGCTACATCATACCTGGAAGAGCTGTAGGCCCTAATGGCCATTCCTCCTAATTTGTTTTTTCACAGGGATAGGGTGTCTCTTCATACTAATCCTTTCATGCTCACTGTACAACCGCCTTTTTTCCCTTCTCAGTCTTTTAGTGAGAGTCCTGCATACCTTGAATTTGCACACAGCTGTGGTACCATTTGGATACAACTCTGAAACTATTCGCAAGTCAGATCAGCTTTATTTCCTTTCATCCCAGATTTTTGAGCTTTACTGTTTCCCTAAGCAAACCATCTCCTGGATATCTGAGGCCGTTTTCTTTGTTTTCATGGCAAATCTGTTTACTTCTGTTAGCTCAGTCTACTAGGGCTGTTGCCTCTTCTGGTACTTTAAGGGGTTGGACACCATCTCCATCCTTGAAGCTGCTACCTGGTATTCACTGTATACTTTTACCAAGCATTACAAGTTAGGTATGGGTTTTAGTTGTGTGGGTTTAAGGGCTCTTGGATGTGGTTAGAGAGGCCATGCAGATAGTTGGTGTGACAGAGCAAGATGCAGTGGACAGGAAGAAATGGAAACTGGTGAGCTGTGGCGACCCCCTAACTGGGAAAAGCCAAAAGAGGGTTTAAAGGCTCTTCGGCCTTCCACCTCCCTTTAGGCTTTACCTAATCACTGTTGCAGTAGTCTTTTTCTTTTTCTCCTCCATAGGACATAGTACAGTTGTGCAAGTCTTAACATAACAGTAGATGTCCTTCTCTTCACTATTGTATATTTGCTTCCTCTTGCAACCCCTTCTGCATTTTCCTTCTGGATGTGGACGGACTCCTTGTCCTATGAAAACCTGTTCTTTTCCTGGGGCAATTCAGTTCCGGGTAGTTGCTTCAGCACATCCCTTTTTTATGTCTTAATTTATGTGCGTATATCACATTTATGCTCCCCACACACAATGCATCTCTTAGACATTTTCATACTGGCCAAGCATCTGGCTACCCTGGGTGGGAACATTTCTCTTCACTGTTGCAATATCCTGTATAAAAGGATCTCTGCTGTTATGGTAAATTCAGTGTCTTGCAGTCAGTATTAGAATGGAGAGAGTGCATGTGCACTGCCTGCCATTGTATTTTTACGTCCTGATTGCTTCTGTATTGCATCTCACTAATCTCTCTCGCATCTTGTAACGCTTTGCTCACTGCTGTGATCCCCACTTGAGTATACTTTTCATAATTTGTCTAAAAGTAAATCCACTTGTACATATCTCTACTGTGTCCATTAGACTATAGCTGTGTACCTTATTTAATTGGGTCCCTATCACTTTATCAAAATGCACTACTTGCTGAACACCAACTCTTAGTGTTTCCCAGGGGAAAAACCATGGGCAGTCATTGGGGAATTTGCCATTTTCCCCACCGTAGTGTGTGTGTGTGTGTGTGTGTGTGTGTGTGTGTGTGTGTGTGTGTGTGTGTGTGTGTGTGTGTGTGTGTGTGTCATTTGACAGTAATGCATATTTTTTTCTTGTCCACACAGATCTCCTTTGCAGACTATAACCTTGTAGATCTTCTGATGATCCATCAGGTCCTGGCAAATGATTGCTTGAAAGATTTCCCACTGCTAAAAGCCTATGTGTCTCGCATCTGCTCGCGACCAAAAATTGCAGCCTTCCTAGCTTCTGATGACCACAAGAAACGTCCCATCAGTGGAAACGGCAAGCAGTGATGGGTGGAAACTCTTCTTGAATTACTGAAAAGCATCTCTTTGTTTATATGTGTTTTTGTAAAAGTTGAATGCGTCTTTTTTACAAACTTGGGTTGGAACCCTGGTCCTTGGGTTAATGTCCTTCACCAGCTCACTTGTATTGCAGATTCTTTTAGGTGTGGCAAGTCTGATTTGCAGAATTCTGTGCATTTTTGTATAGGTATGTTAAGTGTGTGCATCTGTGTAAGGAGTAATGGCAGTTAATAACAAGCAGCTGCTCAGTCTTCATGTCCAAGTTGCTGTCTGCAGATCATAAGAATTCAAATAATTGTGAAACCTGTTGTACTAGAGTCTGCACAGCTGGCAGGGCTTTTTATTCTAGTCTATAGCTGTTACAATGCAGTGGTGGTACCCAATATATTGTCATTGGTATGAAATTCAAAATAGAAGGTACATGGCAAGAGGAAAAACCAGTGCAAATGATTTAGCAAGACTGCCTGCAAATGCATGTACACCTTCCCATACAGCTAACGTTAACATTGCTATTTCATTACCTATTAATGTGATCTATTTAAACATTTACCTAAAGTGCTATGACTGGGATCTGGTGAATTTTTCAATAATAAA
The DNA here is from genome assembly GCF_019279795.1 of Protopterus annectens. Taxonomy (NCBI): domain Eukaryota; kingdom Metazoa; phylum Chordata; order Ceratodontiformes; family Protopteridae; genus Protopterus; species Protopterus annectens. Next base: position 1,215,651,364 of record NC_056743.1, read on the forward strand.
AACAAATGCATTGGTATTTGGTCTGCTCCAAGTGTTTTATAGACACAGAATTGAACCCTGCACCACCACAATGAAACTCGTACTTATCTTTGGAGATGGCAGTGAGCAAATGTAAATTCTTGGATTTACTGTAGCCATTGTGTAGCTAACATCGTGCTTTGTATACAGATGCAGCAAAATGGTAAGCCATGTAATTGTGCATTCCACTAGTCATTCCTGCAGTCTTCCAGATGGGGGTAGTCTCTGCTCTCCAACACCACTTCTCCAGTTCTGGCTGCTTTAAATTTGCCTCTTGCAAGAATGCACAGCCTTCATTCCAGTCTGGTGTGAGCATAAATGACCCGTAATATAAATGTCAAGCTCTGCTTATGCTAAAATCTGCTAATTTCAGCCCTGCTTCATCCTTGTCCTCCAGATCTTCGGACAAGGCCAAAGAGACCTTCAGTGCTGGCAGATTTAGTCTTAAGCTGGAAAAAAAAATCTCCCTAATCTGGGCAGTCCTATATCAATTGAAGCCTTCTGCTCTGACCACTACTCCATCAGATCAAACTTCTTTGGCTCCAATCTAGCAAGGATGGGACAGATCTGTTGAGGCCAGATCTGACACTTGGTCCATTCTGGTCAACTGTCTTTACCAGAGGGTAAGGCACTCTTTCGACTTAGTTCCTGTCAGGATACATTCCCCCTTTGTCACTGCCGTGATCCCCTTCTGTTTTGTCCTCCCATTCAACCAGGAGTCTGAAGACTTGACAGATGGTGTCTGACTGAAGACTTAAGTCACTAGATCCCCCTCTACCTTAACCCCATTCAGTTCTGGGTCTACATAAGCTGTCAACTCCCCCTCTTCCTCTGTCTTCAGGGCAAGATTCGGAGCCCACTGATTTGATGCACTGGTGCCTTTAAGTTCAGATTGGAGGTTTTCTGATTTTTCGGCTCAGAGTGATCTAATCAGCTTTTTTCAGAGCTGGAGTGCCCCTGGAGCTGAAGCAAGCTTTGCAAACATTGGGTGCAATAGACTCCCAGATATTCAGAGCAGTTATTGCCCCTTGGGGCTTTGGTAAAGTCTAGCTCTGCTCCAGCTTCAACCCCAGGTGAGCTATCTTCTGGACTGGAAGGATTTCCATCCTGAAAGCATGGTTTATCTGAGCCGGAGTCCTCGTCCATTCAGGAGCAGTCAGCCTTTGGAGCTTTGGAGATGGCAAAGTCACCTGCCCCTTGGATCCATAATGTGGATACTTGGCATCCTTCATCCCTCCTTGCTCCACAGGGAGAGCAGGGCCCTAGATGCCAGAATACCAAATCAAGGTATCCTGAACTCTTCAATATCACTATCCCACTGAGGAGGTCCCTCAAAACGTATGTAAGAGGAAGCATTTGGATTCCACAGAGGAGTCTGCCATGGATAGCACCAACCTCACTGATGGTGAAGGTGGTTCCCCATGGTCACTGACCCCCCCCCCCCCGCCAAGGAGGTTTCCATTGGGAAGATTCTGGAGATTGTCAAGCAGAGGAGTGATTGACAGAAAAGTAAACCTTCAAGGAGTTGGTGTACCTGGCCACCTTTGGTTCCACCCTTCTATGTCCTAGGTGACTGGTCACTGATCTGATGGATTTGATCTCACAACAGGAGTGGGAAACCCCAGACTCCATCTAGCACTTTCCTCTGAGACCAAATAAGAACTGCTCCCTCAGATAAGGCCTTTCTGGACTGAAGGGGTTGCAGTAGATGCTATGGTCATGGCTGTAGTGACCAAGAAGGAACTTTCTGAGGAGCTATTATCCATCCTCCTAGCAAAGACTCTGACTATGGATAGATGCAGGAAGCATCTTTTCCTCAGCAGCCTTTACCTTTTGGAATCTTGTGAAATAAGAATTCAGTGGTCAAAGGGATCTGATCAAGGAGCTCTCAAAGCCTTTCAAGGAGCACTAACTGAGGAAGCTAAAGAGAGCTTCCCAGTTAACCACCCTACATTCAGTTTCTAACTCCTTTGAGTAGAGTGGCTGCCTCTGGCATTTCCATGCGAAACCATGTTTGGATGCCCTTTTGAGATTTTGTAAACTGTCAACATGTCACTTTTTGGTCCCAAAGTTAAGTATACGCTGTCCAGGTGTGAGAAGGAAGGAAAGGCCCTTTCCCAAAAATCGAAGGCAATGGAAAAATGTTCAGTCGCAAAGGTCCTACCAAGACCTACATGTAGAGTTCTTTCCCCCCAGAGGCAGATAGGGAAATTGGAAGACATCACCCTTGTGGCAGAGGTCTGCAAAACCAAGTTACCCAGGAACCTTTCTTTGGGAAACCTTTCAGTGCTGCTGAAATGAGGCCCGGTTGCCTCCAGAGGTGGACAATCTGTTGTATCCCTGTACAGGAGAGCCTGGCAAGTTAGGTATGCAGGTCCAGAGGATAATATTCAGGAGTTAGCATATTCTCCTCTCAACCACCTCCCAACAGAATCCCAGATATTTCCAGTCATAATCAAGCAGTCTTGCAAATTCAAAAACTGTTAGTCCTCCAAAAGGTCCCACCAGACCAGAGATTCTGAACTTAAGGTTTTTTTTTTTAGTACTGGAGACCTTCTGGATCTCTGCAAGTTAAAGTAGTCTGACAGTAAATTTGAGTGGTCATGTTTCAGTCCATGCTTTCCTGGAAAAGGACATATGTGCCCAATAGATCTTCAGGATAGGTACTACCATATAAAGATGGATAGGTGCTCCAGAAAATGCCTACAGTTCTGTTTGGGAGCTGGTAGTTCCCACTGGCCAAGCTTCACATGCGACTTATAATGGCTTTTAGCCTCTTGGTGGTTAATAATTCACCAACGTCCCAGCAGATCCTCATAATGGACATGTGCAAAAAAGGTCTCTCATGGAGGATTCATTCACAATGGGTGCCACAAGGCTAACTCTATTCCACCTCAACCACAGGCTACAGTGACCATGGGTGCTTCCTTGATGGGGTGGAGGACCTTATCTGGGAACATGGTCTTCAGACGAGGCCAAGCTCCACATAAATGTCTTGGAGATGAAGGTGGTGCTCTTGGTGTTGCAGGCATTTGTCTGCCCTTCCTCTAGGGACAGTGTAGCAATTCAGACATGTCTAGTATGGTACATAAGCAAGGAGCAACCAGATCATACCCTCTGTCTGGAAGTGCTCAGTATGGCAATGGGTGATCTCGTCCAACCGCTTTCTAATAGTAACACATTCCAGGAAGTTCAAACATCATAGCAGACTAGCAGAGCCATTCTCGTGCCACACAAGTGATCCTGCAACCAGAATGCAGTGGAGAATATTTTTCATACATGGGGCCAGCCTTGCTGTGTTCTTTCATCTCTTCCCTAAACAAATGCACCCAATACTCTGCCCTGATTTCCCCCACAGGCAAACCCTGAGGGATGCTGTAATACACGATTGGCCTCTGGAATTCTATATGCCTTTCCTCCAGTTCCATTGATCCCCAAGTTTTCTTCAGGAAGCTAGAAGTTTGAAGAGGACAGTAATCCTCATTGGCCTTGACAAATCTGGTTTCCCTTCCTTTGAGCTAATCTACAAAAAAATCCCTGGATTCCGAATCCTTTTCCAGACCTGTTGTAACATCCGACGGGAATTACCCATCCCAACCTTCAGTCTCATGTTGACAGCTTGGTTTCTCTGGTTCCATTGATCGCCACACAGCCTATGCTCTCCTTCCGGTCCATTGTATCTTTGTCCTTCCGTAAGCTGTGTACTCAAACTATGTAGGAGTAAATGGAATAAATGGAAGAGATTTGTATTCTGGGCACAGCAACACCATATGGATCCAATCACCGCTGCTATTCATTGTATTCTGGAATTCCTAGCTCACCTTTTCAATAACTGGGTAGTGACATCTACTGTTAAGGTGCAGTTGGCAGCCATTTCAAACTTCTGTACAAAGTTTGATAACTTTGCAAAGCCTTTGAAAGGAGCCATGTTAAAACCTCTTACAAGACCCCTTCTCCCCCTTGGGATTTAAATCTAGTTCTGGGTCTGACAACTTTCCTTCAAGCCTGCAACAACTTGTGACATTTAGTATCCTTGGAAAACTCTTGTCTCTCACATCAGAACTTCAAGCAGCTTTCTGAATCTCCATATTTGATCTTCTGTAAGGACAGGGTCTTGTTACATACCAACCCCTCCTTGATCAAAGTTTTGTCAAACAAATCTTAATCACTGTACATTTGCCTATTTTCTTTCCTAAATTTAGTAAGGGAGAATATGTACTATGTTTGGATGTTCATAAAAGGTGGATTTTCTTTAGAACTATTTATTGCATTCGCAGGGTCTAGGAAAGGCCCACCAGTTACCAAAGTTACCTTATCAAAGTGGCTTTCCAGTTGTAGCCCCGTTATTCCTCAAAGGGCATTGAAGCCTGACCACACCATTTTGATCTTCTAGGGCAATGGCCACATCTGTAGTTTTCCAAAATGATTCCTTGGATGATATATGCGCAGTGGCCAGTTGAGCAAACTATCATATTTATCACTCATTACAAATTAGATTTTGGGAAAGGGCATCCTTTGGCACAATGTTTCTGAATTATCTCAAAGTCCACCCTGGATAAAGGAAGCTGTGGGCTCTGTCCCACATGTGAGGTGGAGATGAAAATTCTTTATCAGATTGTTATATACTCCCCATAATGTTCCATCTGTATTGTCAATTTTTCATCTGTCTTCAGATTTGCCCTCCGACCCCCATTCTTGGATTCACTGAAGAGGCTTTCTAGAGTTAAATTGAGTTCCATTAGACTCCAGACATTGCCTCACAAGGCTCTTTCCTTTCTGCTGATACCTCAGATCTTGTTTGCTGTGGTATTTCGGAGCAATGCATTTTGGTAAGGGGATGTATCGGAGCTTTTTGGCTGCCACAAACTTGCTAACAGCCAAGTTGGATCTGAGGGCTCTGATCCAAACCCACATGTGAGTAGAGTTGAATAGTGTGATAAAGGGACATTGACAAATTTCCCCGTCTTCCACCATGTCATTTCACATTATACCCCTAACTAGAAGACTAAGAACAGATGAACACTGATATGAATGTGACAAATTTGTGAATAACTTATCTAGTGCAGCACAGCTTTAAATGTGCATTTTAACTCCTTGTACATTCTAATACTGCTTATGTGGCAAGTTTTTTAAAACTCAAGTTCTGGATGCCATAAGAAGCTGTGTGTGAGAACTGTAAATTAACATACTTCAGGAGCTAATCAAGACCCTTTGGTCTTGTCTTTCATCCATGTTGAAATGTGCTGCTCATTTTATTGTTTCCATCTTGCGTGGTTAAATACAGTGGAGGGGGGTGCCCTAAATATTAAAACTTTGGGGTTTGTTGCCCTGTGGTATGAGCGGCATCTCTGCTTGGCCTAAATTTATGCTCACATTACTGCCCTTACACAGCTTGTACGGTGACCCTTTAGGATGTTGTATGGCTTAGCCTGCACCTCTCTATTTGAAACTGTTAACCCTATTTCTCCAAGCCTGTCAACAGCCACTCCTATTTGTGATATGGAGTTATGGCTTCTCGAGTGGATTCTCAGTCACTCTCCTCGATAGGCCTGATCTTCTAACAAATATACATGTTGCTGTGGTGCCAGTCTCAAACCATTTGGCTCACTTATTTTCAAGTCTGATGTAACACCTCTCTTCTGGGTTTTGTAGTCTTGCCCCTGGTTTAAGGGTGCCTTGCCTGGAACACAACTTTTGCCAAGAATAGCTGACACTGTTGATGCTTAGTTGTGGGGTAAGGTGAACAAATGGCTTTATGGGCCCCCTTTAACAGGCCTCTTTAGGCTTTGTACAAACTTTTCATTCGTTCTGAATTGTCTTTAATTCAGAACAATGCCCATGGATTAAATTTTGTTCCACTGGTCATCTGTTCTGTGCAGAAACTTCTGGGCAGTGTACATAATTATTGGCAGCAACTGGGAGTCCCAAACAGCACCTACATACACAGGCATCTAGGAATCCATATTTCCCCCATGTTTTCATGTTGCAGCTTTTCTGGTACTGAAATAGAAAATGTAAGACTCTTCAGAAAGCTGAAAATGGACCACAAAGTTGTTGGCATTCCTGTGGAATAGATTTCTACCATGGTAAGGAGTTGCATGGACTTTGCAGGTCTGTGTTGCCACTTTTGTAGTGGCAATAATGGCTGTGGAAGCGCACACCGGACTGAAGCTTTGTTAAAGGGTCAGTGACTTAAACCATTTTGCAAACACCAGTTTTGTTTTTGTCTGAACAAATTCATTAGGAGCGGTCTACAATCTAAACTGTTCAGTCTGTAGATTCACTCTTGCTAAAACTTTAACTGCATAAATTTAGTTGAGGTTTCAAAGTTAACCACTTTGACAGTTTTGTCAGTCATGGAAGATGGTATAAAGTGATCTAGCAGATTTATGTTCAATTTGAGGTGTGGTTGGCCTGTAAAATCTTGTAGCTAATGGATGTGTGTACTGCATCTTCCAGTTATCTGCCTTCTGCTTTAATTTCCTTGTAAGCCTAGCCAATATAACCTGATTTTTACCTAATATATGGCCCCTAGCGACAAGAGGATGGCATGGAGTTGTGCATGTGCATTGAGTATCTTGCAGATTGCCCCTTAAGTGTGAATGGAAGCGTGGCCCAAATGGGCAGTCAGGCACATTGCGTCTCCAACCTTTAGTTGCTAACTAAATTTAGATCTCTAGGTCGGGTGACTTGTGCGTTTGTGTAGTTGTGCTGGATTTGAGTGCCTGATAGGCCAGGCCTTAGTGTGTTGTCTGAGGGCTGAGTACAGCTAGACCAACTTGGGTATGGCATCCAGATCCTTTACTTAGAAGTTGTGCCACATAAGGATTTCCTCACTACTGTGGATACATGGCTGTCAAAATTCAGGCTACTATTTGCGTACCTAGCTCTTTCACCTCTGAGCTCTAAGGTGTGTGCTATTGATATTGCAGTTTGCAATGAATTTGCCTTCCCAATGCATCTAGTTTCAGGTCATGGTTCTGGCACCAGTAATTTATTATCTAGACTTTCCTAATGATATTGACATTGGATACAATATTGCCTCCAGCTTGCATTTGTTGGCAAACTTTTGAAATCGAGGCAAATGTGGAAGGCCTCTGAATGACAGAAATATTCCAAACTGGTATGGTTCCAGTACGGAGCCCAAGTACACCACTAGTAACTATCCTCTTGCAGGATGTGGATTCACCCACTTTAACCACATCTGTCCTGTCCATGAACCAATTGGTTGTCCAACTGGTGACACGGATTTATGCCCAGTGTTGTGAGTTTAATAAATACCTGAGTGGAGAATTGTCAAATGCCTTGGCCAGTTCGCGGTATGTGTACTGATCTTCGTGTTTCACTGTTGCAGTCTTCACATTTGGGTTATCTGCTTGCAGGTAGCCCTCAGTCGGCCTAATTATCAGTCTTTGGGCCTGCATCAGTTGCTGTCTCATCTTCC